>NW_021227441.1:0-1499 GCF_002162155.2 Triticum dicoccoides | reverse complement strand
TGGAAAACCAAGTGTGCCACTGGATAGAGGGGATGAAATCGCTTGAAAACGATATAAAGATCATTGGAATCGGAGCTACGGTTTGGAAATGGCGAGCGTTTTAAGATATGACACCGGTATGCGATTTACAGCAAGTAGGCATCTAAATGCAACGAAATGAACATGCTACAGCCACCAAACATGAAAACAAAATACATGGCAGTGATGTACACAAGATGGTTGACAAAACACTAGCACTGAGCCATAGGCAAATTCATCCATTAAGAGGTTCAAACAAGCATGGCTAAAACGCAAATGCAAAACAGATTTCCAGACTTAGTGAAATTAACACTAGTCTGAAATTTCAGATCACGATGCTCTCTTCGGAGCAGCAAAGCAACATGATAGAAAACCTGAACATGACAAGTAAGAACATGGCATGGAGCTACTCAACAAGCTTAACAAAACACCCAAAGTGACCTGGGGCCAAAAGGGTTCACAAAATACTCTACCGAGCTCACGAACATAGCTCGAACACAATCAGTTTTCAGACTTAGTGAAAACTGAGACACGCTGAAATATAACTCACGAAGGCATGTAAACGAGCTCGATGCACTCACTACGGTGCAAGTCATGGCAAGGAAAGCATATAACCAGCAAGAAGGCACAATGTGCTAGCTACACATGGCAAGAACAAAGGCATAGCATGCATGGAACACTAACGGTAGCATCGGCAAAATCGCAAACAAGTTGACGATCTGCCCAGATTAACAACGAAGCAAAAGTTGAGCTCGATTGAGTCAACCTAGAGCACTCCACATATGCAAACAAAGACATGGATGGAAAGAACATAACATAATTATCAAAACTCCCTTACTGATCATCCTCAAAAGAGGCACGGATCACTAGGAAACAAGCTGGACATATAGCATCACGAACTAAAATATCCCAGACTTAGTGAAAATCACTAAGTCTCTGAAATCAGTAATCTCAAGTACCTCTCTTCGCAAGCTTGCACAAGACAACACACACATCCCAAAAATGCATGGGTGGCACCTCTGGAAAGAAGACAAAATGCTTAACAATTCATCCCAAAGGGGCACAGGCATATCATGCACGAATTAAACATGGCAAAAATGACAAAAGTGCATGATGAACTAACGGATCTGCAATTTATCTCATGAAGCCTACTTCTAACAGCATTTTGAGCATCAAGATGACCTCAAATGCAAATGATGCAATGGAATGAAATGATGTACATGTCGAGGCGAAGATTTTGATATATCATATGCCCAAAACGGAGCTACGGTTGCAAAGTTACGGGCAGTCAAAGAATGCATCATGGACTAGGGTTTGGGGAAAAAGTCAACCTATGCCCAGATCCAGATCTGGATCGGCACGCTTCCCGAGGCGGCGCCGGAGACACTGTAGCAGCCGGAGTCGGAGCTCGCCAGAGACGCGGCCGCCGGTCGGGGAGGAGGCTGCCGGGGCGGCGCCGGCGTGGAGGCGGGCGGCGCGGC
>NW_021227440.1:0-576 GCF_002162155.2 Triticum dicoccoides | reverse complement strand
ACTGTTTTGGGGTCGCACAGTGATTTCCACGATTAACGAACCCTGGGGTGTGTTTACGTGCCGGTCATCAACACTCGCGGTTTTGGTCGATTCTGACCCGTTTCGTGCACTATTACTCACCATTTTGGGGTCGCGAAGTGATTTACATGCTTGTTGAACACCAAGGTGTGCTTACGTCTCGGTCATCAACACTGACAGTTTTGGCCGATTCTGGCCCGTTTCATGGACTATTCCTCACTGTTCTGGGGTCCCAGAGTGATTTCCACGATTAACGAACCCTGGGGTGCGTTTACGTGCCGGTCATCAACACTCGCGGTTTTGGTCGATTCTGACCCGTTTCGTGCACTATTACTCACCGTTTTGGCGTCCCGAAGTGATTTCCATGCTTGTTGAACCCCAAGGTGTGTTTACGTGTCGGTCATCAACACTGACAGTTTTGGCCGATTCTGGCCCGTTTCATGGACTATTACTCACTGTTTTGGAGTCCCGGAGTGATTTCAACGATTAACAAACCCTGGGGTGCGTTTACGTGCCGGTCATTAACACTCGCAGTTTTTGTCGATTCTGACCCGTTTC
>NW_021227439.1:0-1064 GCF_002162155.2 Triticum dicoccoides | reverse complement strand
GTACACTACCTAGCCAACGTCGCTTTATTAAATTATCTTTGGTGAGGATCACTTGCTTGTGGACAAGCCACATGAAAATCTTGATATGCAAGGGAACCGTAATTTTCCAGATATGTAACAATCTTGAGATTGGGCCAAAATTAGTTAGATCCATATACATAGATTTGACCATAAAGACTCCGCTTCTGATTAATTTCCAGTGGAAAGAATCAGGTTGGTCGGATAGTTGAATCTCTATCAACCTCCGCACCAAGTGTAGCCAAGAGTTCCGGCGCTCCTCAACTAAGGATCTCCTAAACTGCTCAGATGACCAAATGATTTGATGATTTGAAAATTGGAACAGGCCTCATGCATCAAATTATCCCTATGAATCTTCCAAGTATTTAGTAATAAAACTGAGCATTGCATTTAGTAAGATGACATACTGCTGATAAAAATATTCCCCTCACTTCGAGCTCATCAATGAGACGAGTCAATTATATTTTAATCTTTAGTGGCGCAAACGCAATCACAAGTTTTTTTTTCTCTTACTATCACCGAAATACTTCACTTATAAAGATTTACCCCCATCTAATGCACACAACTCCCACAACTGATTTTTCATCGAAACCAACGAATGATTAGAATAAATCGGAGAGGATATCTGGATTTACGAACCATGCAAAGCAGCATCTATAATCTGATCGTGAAGTAATAATCCATCACATAGCAAAAGTTGGTCCTCCTCATGCCTCACTCTTCTCATCATCAGTTCATCTAATAAATGCGTACCCCAGCCGAACAAAGATAGAATATGTGTGTATTAAAAATTATCAAGGGAAAAGATAAATAGAAGTAATACCGATCATATAGTAAATCGTGTGATTGCCGTTTTTATCACTTAGGGTTTTTCTATATTTTTTTCTCCGCCTATGAATAGGTGCAGTTTTATATGACTTTGCTGTGCAGTGCATGCATGCACGTGTGTGGAGATGTTGATGTTGTGTACCATAGTCATGGGAACTGGGAAGGACGGATATGAGCTCATTGTGCCTGTACCCTCTTGATGCTACACTTTGTGTCAA
>NW_021227438.1:0-2094 GCF_002162155.2 Triticum dicoccoides | reverse complement strand
CCTCAGGTCCACCAAGTTATTTTAGAACTTTTGGAGTTCCATAAGTTTTCGTTAGTTACAGATTACTACAGACTGTTCTGTTTTTGACAGATTCTGTTTTCTATGTGTTGTTTGCTTATTTTGATGAATCTATGGCTAGTAAAATAGTTTATAAACCATAGAGAAGTTGGAATACAGTAGGTTTAACTCCAATATGAATAATAATGAGTTCGTTACAGTAACTTGAAGTGGTGTTTTGTTTTTTTCGCTAACGGAGCTCACGAGTTTTCGGTTAAGTTTTGTGTTGTGAAGTTTTCAAGTTTTGGGTAAAGATTCGATGGACTATGGAATAAGGAGTGGCAAGAGCCTAAGCTTGGGGATTCCCAAAGAACCCCAAGGTAATATTCAAGGATAACCAAGGGTCTAATCTTGGGGATGCCCCGGAAGGCATCCCCTCTTTCGTCTTCGTTCATCGGTAACTTTACTTGGAGCTATATTTTTATTCACCACATGATATGTGTTTTGCTTGGAGCGTCATTTTATTTTCTTTAGATTTGCTTGCTGTTTGAATAAAATACCAAGATCTGAAATTCTTAAATGTTAGAGAGTCTTCACATAGTTGCATGATTATTCGACTATTCATTGATCTTCACTTATATCTTTCGGAGTAGTTTGTTGTTTGCTCTAGTGCTTCACTTATATCTTTTAGGGCATGGTGGTAGTTTTATTTTGAAGAAATAAATGAACTCTCATGCTTCACTTATATTATTTTGAGTGTCTTAAATAGCATGGTAATTTGCTTAAATAATCATAATATGCTAAGCATACAAGATATGTAAGAATTCTTATGAGTGTGTTGAATACTAAGAGAAGTTTGATGCTTGATGATTGTTTTGAGATATGGAGGTAATAATATCAAAGTCGTGCTAGTTGAGTAGTCGTGAATTTTAGAAATGCTTGTGTTGAAGTTTGCAAGTCCCGTAGCATGCTCGTATGGTAAATGTTATGTAACAAATTTGAAACATGAGGTGTTCTTTGATTGTCTTCCTTATGAGTGGCGGTCAAGGACGAGCGATGGTCTTTTCCTACCAATCTATCCCCCTAGGAGCATGCGCGTAGTGCTTTGGTTTTTGATGGCTTGTAGATTTTTGCAATAAGTATGTGAGTTCTTTATGACTGATGTTGAGTCCATGGATTATACGCACTCTCACCCTTCCATCATTGCTAGCCTCTCCGGTACCGTGCATTGCCCTTTCTCACATTGAGAGTTGGTGCAAACTTCGCCGGTGGATCCAAACCCCGTGATATGATACGCTCTTTCACACATAAGCCTCCTTATATCTTCCTCAAAACAGCCACCATACCTACCTTTTATGGCATTTCCATAGCCATTTCGAGATATATTGCCATGCAACTTTCCACCATACCGTTTATCATGACACATTCATCGTTGTCATATTGCTTAGCATGATCATGTAGTTGACATAGTATTTGTGGCAAAGCCACCATCATAATTCTTTCATACATGTCACTCTTGATTCATTGCATATCACGGTACACCACCGGAGGCATTCATATAGAGTCATACTTTGTTCTAGTATCGAGTTATAATCATTGAGTTGTAAATAAATAGAAGTGTGATGATCATCATTCAATAGAGCATTGTCCCAATAAAAAAAGAGGAAGAAGAAGGCCCAAAGAAAGAGAAAAAAAGAAAATAAAAAGGGGCAATGCTACTATCCTTTTTCCACACTTGTGCTTCAAAGTAGCACCATAATCTTCATGATAGAGAGTCTCTTGTTTTGTCACTTTCATTTACTAGTGGGAACTTTTCATTATAGAACTTGGCTTGTATATTCCAACGATGGACCTCCTCAAGTTCCCTAGGTCTTCGTGAGCAAGCAAGTTGGATGCACACCCACTAGTTTCTTTTGTTGAGCTTTCATACATTTATAGCTCTAGTGCATCCGTTGCATGGCAATCCCTACTCCTCGCATTAACATCAATCGATAGGCATCTCCATAGCCCATTGATTAGCCTCATTGATGTGAGACTTTCTCCTTTTTTGTCTTCTCCACATAACCCCCATCATCATATTCTATTCCACCCATAGTG
>NW_021227437.1:0-787 GCF_002162155.2 Triticum dicoccoides | reverse complement strand
TGATTTTTGAACGGCTTATAGTTTGCATCAAAGGATTCATCAATAATAATAGGATTAGCACAGGTAAAGCCAGATAAGGTAGATGGATCTACTGAAGGTTCCTTTGCAGCAACCCATGTGGTTTTGGGGTACTGCTCAGGCTTCCAGTACGAGCCATCAACATTCATCTTCCTTTCGAACCCAACACCCTCTTTCCTAGGGTTTTGGTTCAGAATCTGCTTTTTGAGGACATCGCAGAGAGTCTGATGTCCTTCAAACTTTTGTACATCCCTGTTTTAAGCAATGTCTTCAACATAGCATTTTCATCAGCAACAGTAGTGGTATCCTCCGTAGAGGGGTTAGTAACCACATCAGTAGGTGAAGACAATGAAACAGTAGCAGCAGTGGAACATTCAGCAACAGATGTAGCGTTATCACGCTCAATGCATTTTAGACATGGTGGTTCAAATCCATCCTAAGCGGAACTGATCTGTTGGGCGCGAAGTGAATCTCGCTCCTTCTGAAGATCTTCATAATCCACTCTTATCTTTTCAAGGTCTGGCTTTCTTTGAAGACATTCGGAAGAAAGCTTCTCATGATCAGATAAGAGAGCATTATGCTGATCTTGAAGGTCGTCAAACTTAGCATGAAGTCTCTGAAGACTGCCAGCCAAAGCTTTTGACTGCTCCATTTCTTCACCCAACATATCATCACTCTTACTAAGCATGTCTTGAACCTTTTCCAAGATTCTTTGTTGTTTAGTGGCAAGGGAAGCAACCTTGTCATAGCTAGGGCCAAATTCATCACC
>NW_021227436.1:0-863 GCF_002162155.2 Triticum dicoccoides | reverse complement strand
AAAGGTAGAACTGGCAGAGTCACGATTTATGAATGGAGAACTCCTCAAGAGTACTCTAATTGTGATTTTTTTTTGATCCAATAAACATCTGCCATAAGTAGTTCATGGTATTTGGAAGAAGAAGATACCACGGACTTCAAGGACTATCGCAAAGGTTACTAATATCCTAAAGGCACTAGCAATTACTATCAACATGAAGTAGGTAGAGTGAATCTCGGGTTCAGAACCCAGGAATAGAATACCTACTACTAAGTAGCATCACAGGATGCTTTCGAGAATAAAAGCCAGAATCATCACACTGGAAACACAAATCATGGCTAAATTACTAGATGATCCCCTAAGACACCTAGGGTCATAATAATAATTCCAACATATATGTCGAGGCAATAATTACCTCAACACACCGATTAGTGTGGTTAATCTGGCCCATGGGAACATCGGAAACAGAAGGAAGGGATTTGCAAATGCATCGGACTATTTAGAAACCTGGGATGACTCGGACAGCATAACGGCTATAATTGCTCAAAAAGATTTGAGACAATCACAAAAATGGTGGCATAACCACTCAGAAGCACAAAATCAAGGTTCCGAGATCAACAATTAACATACGGAAGTAGTAGGAGCTGAACTGAGACTTAAATCCAACAATCTTATAAGTCTACTGATTAGTAACACGTGATCCTAATAGAAAGAAGAGATAGCCTAGTTCTTAATCCCCGCAGGAAAGATAAGATAACTCAGATCAGAAGGGCATGAGGTATAAGGAGTAAAAAGAGCCTTACGTTCCATCCCACAATCAATTCCCTTATATAACTAAAGAATTTCTAGACTCAACTTCGACCAGTTTGGCTTGGTAACCTACA
>NW_021227435.1:0-1160 GCF_002162155.2 Triticum dicoccoides | reverse complement strand
ACAATATGCTTGATATGTGCAAATACAACATGGCATCACAACATGACTCTACGACTCAAGTATTTATTCATTAGGCTCCGAGGAGCGAGATATTACAAACATGGGTCTCATGACCCAACAATCAGAGCATACAAATCAAAGCACAAGCGGAAGCTATCATGTCTGGGTACAGACATCTATAACTGAAAAGGGCTGAGAAGCCTGACTATCTACCAGATCCTGCCGGGGCACAAGATCGTAGCTGAGGTAACAAGCTAAACGTCGAAGTCCACGCGAAACTACTAGTGAGACCGAAGTCTCTCTGCAAAAACATAAAATAGGCAAACGTGAGTACAAATGTACCCAGCAAGACTTACATCAGAACTAACTACATATGCATCATTATCAACAAAGGGGATGGTGGGGTTTAACTGCAGCAAGCCAGCTTTGACTCGGTGGCTATCCTGAACTACGACTGCAATGTAACTCTTTTGAGGTGGCGCACGCGAGTCCACATATTCCCCATATCAATACACCACTATGGATCCGCTCCTGTCTCCCTACGAGAACGCCATCCATAGCACTCACGCTTATCTTGCGTATTTTAGAGTATCCACTTTCACTTGTCTATGAACTGATATAAGCAACCCAGAAGTCCTTTACCGCGGACATGGCTATTCGAATAGATGATGTTAACCCTGCAGGGGTGTACTTCTTCATACATGTTTCCACCACTTAGCGTCTGCACACGACATGTGCTCGGCAGACTTCAAGCGAAAGCCGACGTGGGTGTAGACCACGACCTACCTAAACACCTAAGTCTCTAGTCCAGGTTTATCGCCTATTCGGGTTCCATCCATGAGGAGATCCGACCAGAGTTTCGCTCACAGCCCCAAACGATGTGAACAGGGTTCCGTGACACCAAACGAGCGCCCGGTATACCCGGCCACGTGCCTACCGCATCACAGCCCACCCCTACGGTCAGCGCTGTCCACGGCCTCCAGCATACTACAAACACCAGAAACTACTTGCAACTCCTGGACAGAGGACAAGGGTGAATAAGAAGTCGAGCGGGGTCATATTTCAGGGCCCAATGTATGGTAGTAGCTGAATCATGGATCACAAACACAGAACTCAGTTCCTGAGGACGGCTTCAATGAGACAACCCACCATGTACTCCT
>NW_021227434.1:0-542 GCF_002162155.2 Triticum dicoccoides | reverse complement strand
TCTCGGCGAGGAGGAAGAGGTGGTCGAGGCGGATCTCCTGGGCACTTCGGGTGGCAGTGAGGAGCACGGTGGCTACGGTGAACGGCGTCGGCGACGACGAGCTCCGCTCGGGTGCGTGCAGGGAGAGAGCAGAGGAGGGGGAGAGTGAGCGAGGGGGCCAGCGGGATCGAGGCGGCGCCGAAGAGAAGGCCTGAGGTGCCGCGGTGGCGAGGGACGCAGGCAGGCAGGGAGGTGGCGTGGCGCCACGGCGCGCGCGTGCGCTGTCTCCCTCCTCTGCCTACTGGCAGAGGTAGAGGACGACTGGCACCAGGCCAGTGGGCTGGGCCGGCCCGATGAGCTGGCCAGCTGGGCCAGGTAAGTGGCCAGGTAAAACTCTCTCTCTCTTTCTATTTCTGTTTTTATTTATTGTTTTCTATTTTGTTCTGTTTTGTTTTAGTTTAGTAAAATACTAAACCATTTTAATAAATTCTGTAGTTTATTATGTGGCTTACTAAAATATATACAAAGCCACTCACAAACTTCCAGAATTATTTGGAGTCATA
>NW_021227433.1:0-475 GCF_002162155.2 Triticum dicoccoides | reverse complement strand
TATGTACTAGGCTATAGAGCTAGTTCAACTCTAGTGTCAAATTATTTGAACTATCTTATAGAGCTAGTTAAACTCTAGTGTAAAATTATTTGTACTAGGCTATAGAGCTAGTGCAACTCTAGTGTAAAATTATTTCAACTTGCATATAGAGCTAGTTCACCTATAGTGTAAAATTATTTAAACTAGCTTATAGTGCTAGTTCAACTCTAGTGTAAAATTATTTGTACTAGGCTATAGAGCTAGTTCAACTCTAGTGTAAAATTATTTGAACTAGCTTATATTGCTAGTTCAACTCTAGTGTAATATTATTTGTAGTAGGCTATAGAGCTAGTTCAACTCTAGTGTAAAATTATTTTAACTAGCTTATAGAGCTAGTTCAACTGTAGTGTAAAATCATTTGTAATAGGCCATAGAACTACTTCAACTCTAGTGTAAAATCATTTGTATTAGGCTATAGAGCTAGGTCAACTCTATT
>NW_021227432.1:0-394 GCF_002162155.2 Triticum dicoccoides | reverse complement strand
AATGATTCATAATCGAGAGACTCTAAAAGTCCATCAGCATGGAGCTTCTTCATGCGCTTGACACCAATGTGACCAAGGCGGCAGTGCCACAAGTATGTGGGACTATCGTTATCAACCTTACATCTTTTGGTATTCACACTATGAATATATGTAACATCACGTTCGAGATTCATTAAGAATAAAGATTGACCATCGGGGCATGACCATAAAACATATCTCTCATATAAATAGAACAACCATTATTCTCGGATTTAAATGAGTAGCCATCTCATATTAAACGAGATCCAGATACAATGTTCATGCTCAAAGCTGGTACTAAATAACAATTATTGAGGTTTAAAACTAATCCCGTAGGTAAATGTAGAGGTAGCGTGCCAACGGCGATCACATCGAC
>NW_021227431.1:0-1272 GCF_002162155.2 Triticum dicoccoides | reverse complement strand
AAGTGATCCTGGCATATACCGGAAATCAGAGTCCCGAAATAGTCCAGATCTGACTCGCATGATGGTCATCATAGAGTAGGCGGCGTCCTGCACAGCCATCTCAATAGTAACCCCGAGTCCATAGGAGCAGTGAAGGGGCTCGGTGGATCCAGGATAAGATGGAAATATCCTGACAGTGCAGAGATACTGGCTTTGATTGAAGTCCCGAAATTGCTCTTCGACCGTGTACTCAGGATACCAGCGGTATCCAGCCTCAGTCATTACCCTGACCAACTTGGCAGTATGGCCGGGTACATCTAGGCATCGAGTCAGGCGAACCACTTGATTGAGGTCGCGAGTGGCCATCTGAAAGCACAATCATAATGCAAAGGCATTAGAATTTCTAGCAAAATTTCGGCAGCATAACAGTTGTAAATGCTCAAGAAGGATTTTGAGACATTTGACAAGGATTACATGCACACTCATCATCATCATACCAAGTTCTGAGACCATTCTAACAACATAATGTGGTAGTAGAACTGAACTAGGCTTGTATCCATCAAACTTATAAGGTACTACTGATTAGTAACACGTGATCCTGATAGAGAGAAAAGATCCTAATTCCTTAACCCCCGGTGGAAGAATGGACTGACTCAGATCAGAATGTCATAAGATAAAGGAGTAAAAAGAGCCTTACGTTCCAACCCACAAACAATTCCCCTACATATAACTAAAGAATTTCTAGACTCAACATCGACCAGTTTGGCTTGGAGAACCTACAGGCAGTCCGGCTCTGATGCCAACGCTGTCAGGACCCCGACTCGATGTCACATCGATCTAGCCGGTAACGCCTCATATCACTTTGCGGCCTCACGCACGGTATCCCCACGGGTGTCGCCTTACCTTTGCCCGGGACCGTTTGCGCCTTTTGGCTCACGTATATGATAGTGTCGCTAGCATCCATATGATAAGGAGCCCGGGCTGACATGACTAGTCGTAAACCCAAAGTGGCACAGACTTACAGGGACAGGCATCCATGACCCAGCTTCGAACGTGTCGGTCATCAGCAAGTGGGTCCGGGCTGTAGCACTGGGCTAGCAGGACTCCGGTAAACCGGGCTGTAGCGGGCTAACAGGACTCCGGTACTCAAAGCGTGACATTTCCCCGAAGGGACAGACACCGGAACGAAGAAGGACACATGCCGGCCAGCCTAAGTGTTCCAGAGCAGTAGCAAGCTACCATGGCTCAGCGGTAACACTAGGAGACATTTCCCGGTAAGAGAGGCTACTAAAG
>NW_021227430.1:0-456 GCF_002162155.2 Triticum dicoccoides | reverse complement strand
GTATTTTTGTCGGTAAAAATTCATTATATAATCTCCCAAAGGTTTTGACCACCGTATCACGCAAATATCCTCTGTTTTCATTTCGAGCTGTTTTTCTGACAGATCTAGAGTATCATGACGTCTCCATACGCTCGCAAGGACAAGTTTTTCGAGAGGGTTATCAACCCCTATCTCGCGGAGGTACTGCAACACCCTCAAACCATTGAGATGCGTGAGGGGGTGCTGCACATCCGCGATGTGGAGGGACCAAGGCGTACCGGAAGCGTGGAGACAAAGCTCGAAGCCATGGAGCAACAAGTTTTCAAGTGCCAACGGATGGTGGAGCATGGACTGAACGCCAACCAGATGATGATCACAGAGTTCACCAACAACCACAAGCTAGATGCCAAGGTCATTGGGGAGACCATCTTCAAGCTTGAAGAGAAAATCGAGCACCTCCAAGCCCAGATCTATGAC
>NW_021227429.1:0-624 GCF_002162155.2 Triticum dicoccoides | reverse complement strand
TCATGGATGTACATGCATGACAAAAAACCCGACCTACTGTGACAAACACGTATCATCACGGAAGTGTATTTTTTTGTAGTGATGTCTTCCTCAATTTTAGTGGAACTGCACAAAATTGGATGGCCATTGTTGTTCCGCCTCACTGTCCTCTGCCACGTGGTTCTTCCTTCCTCGAGCTTGATTACTGAGAGGAAATAGACCACAGTGAGGATTTGTCGAACTTCATAGGTGCCTCACCCAAACATGATGCCAAATGGATGATGCATCACCACGATGACCTATCGATGCTCATGGTTGCGCCTCATGGTTACGTTGGCTGGTGAAGCTGATCAATTTTCAACGAAAAACAAGCTGTCTTCCATCAGTGCTCTTTGCTTGTTACGCACAAAGATGATATCCTTCGTCATTCACCTTGGTTGCATTGGAGACGCAGTCTTCTTTCACGTTGGTGCAATTTTATCACACAATTGGCTATGAACCAAATGTTTCCTCGAAGAAGGATCGGCGTTGGTACTAAGAGCATAAGTTTTGTATTGATTTCTAAGCCTTCTCACAACTTTGTCTCCAGCTCCCCTGTAATTTTGTTTGTCCATCTATTAACTTTGATTTAAAAAATGGTGTGGA
>NW_021227428.1:0-384 GCF_002162155.2 Triticum dicoccoides | reverse complement strand
ATATGTCATTTCCCTTCAGATTCACTTGTCTTCTATGAGAACAAAATTATGATGATACAAGAACATTTTCTTCCCCGCATCATCATATTAAAAAAAATGCACCTAGTGAAATAGTCATAGCCATAATATAAAGAAACAATGGTCATGTACATCCTTTTCGTTGATAAAGACTGAACAACCTTTTTCTGACATATTTCACCTAGGAACAAACATTTCAACATCCACTAAGATAACCGGTTACATATTTCACTCAGGAACAAACATTTCAGCGGGTCCTAAGATAACCAGTTATGTTGGAATGTCGCCTATAAACCTCGAAGCTCGCATAGGAATCCAAACATGCATACTTGATCTGGTCATGGTCTAGGTTGCACTTCTCCCACA
>NW_021227427.1:0-1559 GCF_002162155.2 Triticum dicoccoides | reverse complement strand
TACTTGGTTGCCTATACAGTTCATAGACAAGCAAATGGAAACTACTAAAAGCCTCAAGATAAGTGTGAGTGCCGAGGATGGCTCTTCCGTAGGAAGACGGAGGCGGATCCTCGGTAGTGTATTGAATTGGTGAGTAGTGGACTCGTGTGCGCAAAACCATTTCAAGTTGAAGTATCGTAGGATAGTCTAGCCAAGAGTCAAAGCTGGCTTGCTGCAATAACTCCACCAACCCTTCTTGATAATATGCATGTATGTAGGATCTGATGTAAGTCTTGCTGAGTACCCTTGTACTCATGTTGCTATAATTTACATTTTTACAGAAGACGCTGCAACCCCTTCTGATGGGTTCTATGTAGACATTGACATCAACGAGTAGGCTAAAGGCCCAGGTGGTGACCCTGAGCTTGTGAAGGACCATGTAGTATAGCTAGGCTTTCCAAGCCTCTTTTATTTTACTAGTTGTCTGTACTCAGACAATGTACTTCCGCTGCTGGTTTGTATGACTGTATGCCTTGAATGTTGGGTCGTGAGACCCGTACCTTTGTGTATGTTATGTATGGCTCCCTGAGCCTTAAATAAAGTACTTGTGTCGTAGAGTCATGTTGTGATGCTTCGTTGTATTTGCACATATCGAGCATATTGTGTGTATGATTGAAATGCTTGGTATGTGTGGGATCTGACTATCTAGTTGTTTATCTTTAGTAGCCTCTCTTACCGGGAAATGTCTCCTAGTGTTACCGCTGAGCCATGGTAGCTTGCTACTGCTCTGGAACACTTAGGCTGGCCGGCATGTGTCCTTCTTCGTTCCGGTGTCTGTCCCTTCGGGGAAATGTCACGCTTTGAGTACCGGAGTCCTGTTAGCCTGCTACAGCCCGGTTTACCGGAGTCCTGCTAGCCCAGTGCTACAGCCCGGACCCACTTGCTGATGACCGACACGTTCGAAGCTGGGTCATGGATGCCTGTCCCTGTAAGTCTGTGCCACTTTGGGTTTACGACTAGTCATGTCAGCCCGGGCTCCTTATCATATGGATGCTAGCGACACTATCATATACGTGAGCCAAAAGGCGCAAACGGTCCCGGGCAAAGGTAAGGCGACACCCGTGGGGATACCGTGCGTGAGGCCGCAAAGTGATATGAGGCGTTATCGGCTAGATCGATGTGACATCGAGTCGGGGTCCTGACAGCGTTGGCATCAGAGCCGGACTGCCTGTAGGTTCTCCAAGCCAAACTGGTCGATGTTGAGTCTAGAAATTCTTTAGTTATATGTAGGGGAATTGTTTGTGGGTTGGAACGTAAGGCTCTTTTTACTCCTTTATCTTATGACATTCTGATCTGAGTCAGTCCATTCTTCCACCGGGGGTTAAGGAATTAGGATCTTTTCTCTCTATCAGGATCACGTGTTACTAATCAGTAGTACCTTATAAGTTTGATGGATACAAGCCTAGTTCAGTTCTACTACCACATTATGTTGTTAGAATGGTCTCAGAACTTGGTATGATGATGATGAGTGTGCATGTAATCCTTGTCAAATGTCTCAAAATCCTTCTTGAGCATTTACA
>NW_021227426.1:0-392 GCF_002162155.2 Triticum dicoccoides | reverse complement strand
TATGCTCTCAAAGCCTCCAACTGTGCGTGACTATGCTGATAAACTGTTAGGATTATTAACATTGCTTTCATTTTTTTCATCCTCATGAAGGAGCATGAAAAAAGCACCTTACCCTGAGCTCCCTTGCCAGTTCTGTTCAGCTTATCCACGATGGATGAACCTCCTCACCATTGGATCATTGCACAGCCCTGCACAAGTTCTTAATAGCCTACTTCTCAGGGACAACTGCAGCAACAAGGACTAGAAGAAACAATAAAACTGCCGTGAAATTATCTTCACTTATGGTATATCGTTCAGTGAGCTGAGAAATGGAAGGAAAAGCCTGCACCTCCACTAAACCATGTGGTGCTCTTCACTTGCCTAACGTGCACGTCGGTGCTTGTGGACTGTCA
>NW_021227425.1:0-387 GCF_002162155.2 Triticum dicoccoides | reverse complement strand
GAGAGATAACACTCCTACTGCTGCTTGTCTGGTTGTATTATCTGGTGTTCTTGCTCTCGAGCGAGAGAGTGATGTGTTTTCTGGGCTACGAATGGATCAAAGCCGACTGTCTGAGGCTCCGAACCGAACGAACCGAACCCCCTCTATGTTGCGCGTGGGCCTCCTTTTATACACTAAAGGGGTCACCGACAGGTGGCAACACAGAGGAGGGTAAAAACGTAAAAAGCGAGGTAGTTGATACAGTTGCTTGTACAGTGCACCCTACCTAACCCTGATGGCAGGGGACAAGGGCATTAAATGCCCGTCTGAGTCGCCCGAACAGTGCAGAAAAGGACGGTTAGGGGCGCCACCGTTCGCCACGATGGCGATCTTGTCAGCTTCGCATGC
>NW_021227424.1:0-691 GCF_002162155.2 Triticum dicoccoides | reverse complement strand
AGAGTTTGTACAAAATTATTCCCACAGCCAACGGATTTCCGTAGTCACGAAGGACTAGTTCCGTTTACGGTATTTCGGAAGAAAACACAGCTAACCAGTACACACCCATCCTTACCTCTCGATGCTAGGAATCACCCTAGACATCGTCCAAGAAAAACTTTTGAGATGGGGAGATCACAATCTCGAATAGCATGGGATCAAATTTATATACGCGCGCTCTAAGGGGTGCCCCCCTCTCGGTCCCAACCGGAAACACCCATGCCCCCTGACCGGATGACTGGCTTTAATCCAGGGCCATGGAACCATCATCACGGCCTCTCCTTTTGGTGTGTACCAGAAAAGCGGTTTGCAACTTACTAAACCATATTCCTTGCGGAAAACATGTGGTAGTAAAGGGAAGAAAATGAGAGGAACTGGACCGACCCGGTTTGACACTGAAGTCACATAGTCCAGCATGAGACTGGCATGCTACAACACTGCCATCTCACCCATTTTCATGCCAACCCATGGCCATTCATACTCACATCCATCCACTTATGGATCATCGAACTCACTTACCTCATTATCGCATAAAATGACATTCATCGATATGCTTATCAACATGCCATGAAACTAACTAAATGCAAAACATGCCAAGACACTCGTCATATCAAAAGTTCAAACATGCTTGCCTGGTTCAGAGTAGTCGGAG
>NW_021227423.1:0-1014 GCF_002162155.2 Triticum dicoccoides | reverse complement strand
CCGCGATTCAGGAACACCAATCGGCTTAAGGTCAGGAATAAAGTCAATACAAAACTCAATGACCTCCTCATTTTGATGGCCCTTGGAGATGCTTCCTTCTGGCCTAGCACGGTTATGAACATATTTCTTTAAGACTCCCATGAACCTCTCAAAGGGGAACATATTGTGTAGAAATACAGGACCCAAAACGTTAATTTCTTGGCACAGGTGAACTAGGACGTGTTTCATGATGTTGAAGAAGGATGGTGGGAACACCAACTCGAAACTGACAAGACATTGCACCAAATCATTCTGTAACCTTGGTATGATTTCTGTATCGATTACCTTCTGAGAGATTGCATTGAGAAATGCACATAGCTTCACAATGGCTAATCGAACGTTTTCCGGTAGAAGCCCCCTCAATGCAACCGGAAGCAGTTGCGTCATAATCACGTGGCAGTCATGAGACTTTAGGTTCTGGAACTTTTTCTCTGCCATGTTTATTATTCCCTTTATATTCAACGAGAAGCCAGACGGTACCTTAATACTGAGCAGGCATTCAAAGAAGATTTCCTTCTCTTCTTTGGTAAGAGCGTAGCTTGCATGACCCTGATGTATGCCGTCTTCTCCGTGCATATGTTGCTGGTCCTCCCGTGCCTCAGGTGTATCTTTTGTCTTCCCATACACGCCCAAGAAGCCAAGCAGGGTCACACAAAGATTCTTCGTCACGTGCATCACGTTGATTGCGGAGCGGACCTCTAGGTCTTTCCAATATGGCAGGTCCCAAAATATAGATTTCTTCTTCCACATGGGTGCGCGTCCGTCAGCGTCCTTTGGAACAGATTGTCCGCCAGGACCCTTTCCAAATATCACCTTCAAATCCTTGACCATATCATGTACATCA
The DNA here is from genome assembly GCF_002162155.2 of Triticum dicoccoides. NCBI lineage: Eukaryota > Viridiplantae > Streptophyta > Magnoliopsida > Poales > Poaceae > Triticum > Triticum dicoccoides. The sequence continues at coordinate 131 of NW_021227423.1, read as the reverse complement.
GCACTAGTACGGTGGCGAGGCTTCGTCCGGTGATCCGCCTCACCTTTGAAATGCTTGCCTTTCTTTCTTACGGGATGCCTGCTCGGAAGAAATCGACGATGTCCCAGATACACATTCTTCTTACAACTATT
>NW_021227422.1:0-1720 GCF_002162155.2 Triticum dicoccoides | reverse complement strand
GCCCCACAACCACCCGAGCCCCTTGGATCGCACCGGCGAACTCCGGTGAGCTTTGAAAAATCGACTGACCCAATTTTGAAATTTAGTCTACTGTGATTTAACTAGTGTGGAATATAAAAGGGGAAAACCATAAGCATTGGGAGTATAGTGTTGAGCGTGCCATGGCGGATCTGAAGGTGCAAATCGGACAAAGGCAACTTCGCAACCAAGACAAGAAATCAGAGTAAAGCAGTGGCGATCTATTTTCTTGCTGCGATAAATAAGTTGAGCAGATACAAAAGAGTACCGCCTCTGGTGCGGCGCCGTGTACGCATCTGGTGAGAAGTTGACAGTGCTACGGTAGCGATGGCTGTCGGTGGCGTGGAAGCAGATCTAGGAGGGTAGACGGTGGCGGCGGGGCACGGTGGACGAGGCGGTCGTAGGAGCGGCGCCGACAAGGTGGACGACGGCGGGGATGAAGCGAGAGGACGGGATGCAAGGATCCCGGTCCGAAGGCGTGGATGAGAGAGGTCGATCTCTTGTAATGGACGGCGGCATCGGGTTATCAGCTTCGGCATGGTGGAGGAGGACGGTGGTGGATGGGGTGGCGGACGGCGGCGGACGGAGGAGGGTGGGGTGGAGAGGGTGTTTTGGCGCCGACTGAGTACGATTGGGGAAAAGGGAGGTAGAGGGGAAGGGGGGGGGGGACCATGTAGTCAGGGCGCGCTTGTCTCAAATGCAAGGAAATTTACAAACTTAGCCCCCGTTTCAAATTTCTACTACATCACAACAACATTAGTCGGTTGGGGATAGGACGGTAATCTCGCATACACCGAATATTTGCCGACGAGAGTTTGTTTTTGGCGCCCATCGTGTATGAATATGAATCGGGGAGGGAGTCGATTTCGGCCTAGGGCACACTGTGTTTCGGCGCCCACCGTGTATGAGTCCGGGTGAGAGGCGGTAGCATCATGTTTGGGTGAAATTACAAACCTACCCCTATCGAAACCTATAGAAATCCAGCAGATAGGCTTTGCGCGGCAGGGATAGGCAGTAGTGATTTCCATCTCGCAGATTTTGGTTTCAGGCGGTTACTGCGACTTTCCCCGCTTCGTTCAAATTTTGCACAGTGCATGTTTACCGTGCCAACTCAATTCGAATCTCGTTTGTATTCTACTGTTTTTTTAGGCGGGATCCATTTTCAATTGGAATAACATTCTATATACATCATTTTTTTACATATATACTTTCAAAAGCACAACAAAGAATTCTGCTCCTTTATATGTATAATATGATTTACAAATACAACGATCTCGAAATCTTAAGTTTGAATTCGAAAAAATTTAACCAAATTATGTTCTACTAAAATGTATGGATCAGTAATATCTACATATTAAATAACATAGATGTGCGTGAATTCATATGAGTATGCATGTTTGATAGATCAATTTTGGTCCGAGTATGGATTACATGTATCATCATCTCGAATTCAAATATTTGAATCCCTTTTTTGTTCACTCCTTTCACGCCCATCTCTCTCGCATGCATGCTCCTTCAGGTAGCCATCACTCTCTTTTCTCCAGCTCACCCGCACACTCACTTCATGTTTCTCCTATCCTTGCAAACATGGTCTCTTGACGTCTGCCTTGAGAAGTGTCACACTCTCCCTATCATTATACATTACACGGTTTTCATTATCTCTCACGTCTCTACTGTTCTCTGGTATCACTCGGTACCTAAG
>NW_021227421.1:0-786 GCF_002162155.2 Triticum dicoccoides | reverse complement strand
ATCAAGTTAGATTCAGTAAGAAAATTGGTTAGCTGAATTTGGATGGATTACGTGCCCAATTGCAGAGCTGAAACATTATGTATTTTGTGTTGGTCTCGTCCCCGAATATATTTGTTTTGAGCATAGCTATCCTAAAAGCTTAGTACGCGAACTGTCATACTTTCTTTTGCCTAGTTTGTATGTGCTTGGTCAGATGTCTTACCGGTTTTGTTCATAAATTGTGTCATTTATAGTTTACCTTTAATCGACATGTAGATGTGAATTCATAGTTTTAGGATGTCTGGCCTCACGATCAACTTCGATAAGAGTGCGGTCATGGTCTTGGGATACACCCAAGACGAACGACAGAGCATCGCGGACCGCCTCAACTGCCAGCTTGGGAGCTTCCCCACGACTGAACCTCGTGTAGTGTTGGGCTTGTTGTGTTGTGCCCATAGCTGAACCTCGTGTAGTGTTTCGGTGTGTGTGTGTTGGACCTTGCCTGCTGTGGCGTTTTGTGTGTGTGTGTGTTGTTCGGATGGTACCATGTTGACTTTGTGCTCGGTGGTTTGTTTTATTTATAAAGCGGGGCGAAAGCATTTTTCGGTAATTCATAGTTTTAGGACTATGGTGATATATTCATATGTTTGGGCCCATATCCTTTTTAATAAGAAAAATAATATTGTTTCCATTCTCCATTGATTACATGGCATGATTGAGGGAAAAGTATTTAGTACTGTCATGTAGAATGCACATACTGCCTAATAAAGTTTGATTACTGTGCATGATTGAAGAGTGTGTGTGTGT
>NW_021227420.1:0-5918 GCF_002162155.2 Triticum dicoccoides | reverse complement strand
ATATATATATATATATATATATATATATATATATATATATATATATCTAATTGGATGTAGGGGAGCATGAACCATTATTGTTGACATTACCCTTGAGGTAAAAGGTTGTGGGGCAAAACTATAAGCCCCTATCTTTCTCTGTGTCCGACTAAAACTCCGTAATCACAAGTATTGCGTGAGTGTTAGAAATTATGGAGGACCAAATGATAGTTGAGTATGTGGACTTGCTTTTTAGCTCTGACATAGACTCTTTCTGATATTATGATAAATTGCAATTGCTTCAATGACTGAGATTATAGTTTGTCGGAGCCCAATAAGGTTTATGATTTATGCTTTTGCATTGCGAATAGATCATCACTTGAACATAAGTAATCATATGACAAAATCTATATATGTTGCTGTTATGAGAATAATCATGATGCCTTCATGTCCGTATTTTATTTTTATCGACGCCTCTACCTCTAAACATGAGGACATGTTCATTGTTATCGGCTTTTCACTTGAGGACAAGCGAGGTCTAAGCTTGGGGGAGTCGATACGTCCATTTTGCATCATGCTTTTATATCGATATTTATTGCATTATGGACTGTTATTTCACTTTATGTCACAATACTTATGGCTATTCTCTCTTATTTTACAAGGTTTACAAAAGGAGGGAGAATGCCGGCAGCTGGAATTTTGGGCTGGAAAAGGAGCAAATATTAGAGACCTATACTGCGCAACTCCAAAAGTCCTGAAACTCCACGGAACATCTTAAAATAAATAAAGAAAAATACTCGCCAAAGATGAAGGCCAGGGGGCCCACACCCTGTTCACGAGGGTGGGGGGCGCCCACCCCTTGGGCGCGCCCCCTACCTCGTGGGCCCCCTGGTGGCTCTCCGACGTCCATCTTCTCCTATATGAAGTCTTTCGATGAGAAAAAAATAAGAAGGAACTTTTCGGGACGAGACTCCACTGCCACGAGGCGGAACCTTGGCGGAACCAATCTAGAGCTCCGGCAGAGCTGTTCTGCCGCGGATACTTCCCTCCGGGAGGGGGAAATCATCACCATCGTCATCACCAACGCTCCTCTCATCAGGAGAGGCCAATCTCCATCAACATCTTCACCACCACCATCTCATCTCCAAACCATAGTTCATCTCTTGTATCCAATTCTTGTCTCAAAGTCCGGGATTGGTGCTAGTAGGTTGCTAGTAGTGTTGATTACTCCTTGTAGTTGATGCTAGTTGGTTTATTTGGTGGAAGATCATATGTTCAGATCCTATATGCATTTTATTACCCCTCTGATTATGAACATGAATATGCTTTGTGAGTAATTACGTTTGTTCTTGAGGACAAGGGAGAAGTCTTGCTATTAATAGTCATGTGAATTTTGTATTCGTTTGATATTTTAATAAGATGTATGTTGTCTAGCCTCCAGTGGTGTTATGTGAACGTCGACTACATAACACTTCACCATTATTTGGGCCTAGAGGAAGGCATTGGGAAGTAATAAGTAGATGATGGGTTGCTAGAGTGACAGAAGCTTAAACCCTAGTTTATACGTTGCTTCGTAAGGGGCTGATTTGGATCCACATGTTTCATGCTATGGTTAGGTTTACCTTAATACTTTTATTGTAGTTGCGGATGCTTGCAATAGAGGTTAATCATAAGTGGGATGCTTGTTCAAGTAAGAACAACACCCAAGCACCGGTCCAGGCACATATCAAATTATCAAAGTATCGAACATGAATCATATGAACGTGATGAAAACTAGCTTGACGATATTCCCATGTGTCCTCGGGAGCGCTTTTCCTTATATAAGAGTTTGTTCCGGATTGTACTTTGCTATAAAAAGGATTGGGCCACCTTGCTGCACTTTATTTACTTTTGTTACTTGTTGCTCGTTAAAATTTATCTTATCACAAAACTATCTGTTACCACTTATTTCAGTACTTGCAGAGAATACCTTGCTGAAAACTGCTTATCATTTCCTTCTGCTCCTCGTTGGGTTCGACACTCTTACTTATCGAAAGGACTACGATAGATCCCCTATACTTGTGGGTCATCAATGACATCTGTCCCAATGGTGAGCCGACACGTGTTTCCTCTAGCCAATGATGATTTTACACATGGAAAATCCCCATTGGTCGGGGCTGTTAACGGGTTATCGGATCCAAAACCGGACTCGATAGCTTAACGGCGTTCCGTTACGGTTAATGCCATGTGTCGGTCACCCTTGACGAAAGCACTTTTGTGACGCGCGATTTATCGTCGTGGAAGTGGACAATTCCGTGATGATAATTTTGGTAATGTCATGGAACACTTCTACGACAGCACAGGTATGACTATCTTGATTCTGTCATAAAATCGTCATGGATGTACATGCATGACAGAAAACGTGACCTACTGTGACAAACACGTATCATCATGGAAGTGTATTTTTTTTGTAGTGTAGATCTCCAAGAACATCGAGGAGAACTTTGTATTGAGATCCAAAGAGAGAGAAGAAGCCATCTAGCTAATAACTATGGACCCGAAGGTCTGTGGTAAACTACTCACACATCATCGGAGAGGCTATGGTGTTGATGTAGAAGCCTTCCGTGATCGAATCCCCCTCCGGCAGATCGTCGGAAAAGGTCCCCAGATGGGATCTCACGGGTATAGAAGGTTGCGGCGGTGGATAAGTGGTTTCATGGCTCCCCTAGATGTTTTCAGGGTATAAGAGTATATATAGGCGAAAGGAAGTAGGTCGGTGGAGCTACGATGGGCCCACAAGGGTGGGGGCGCGCCGCCCTACCTCGTGGCCACCTCGTTGCTTCCTTGACCTCCACTCCAAGTCTCCTGGATTGTGTTTGTTCCAAAAATATCCTCTCGAAGGTTTCATTCCGTTTGGATTCCGTTTGATATTCCTTTTCTGCGAAACCCTGAAATAGGCAAAAACAACAACTGGCACTAGGCCTCCGGTTAATAGGTTAGTCCCAAAAATAATATAAAAGTGCATATTAAAGCCCATTAAACATCCAAACAGATAATATAATAGCATGGAACAATCAAAAATTATAGATACGTTGGAGACGTATCAGCGTCTGGAGGCCGAACATAGGTACCTTGGAAGTTGTCTCTAAAGGCATCCTCCAAGTCTTCCTAGCTGCCAACAGAGTTTTCTGGGAGACAGTTTAACCAGTGTTGTGCTGGTCCCTTTAATTTGAGTGGGAGATATTTGCTGGCATGGAGATCATCACCGTGGGCCATGTGGATATGGAGAAGAAAATCTTTGATCCATACTGCGGGATCTGTTGTACCATCGTATGATTCAATGTTCACGGGTTTAAACCCTTCTGGGAACTGATACATGATATGTCTCCAATGTATCTATAATTTTTGATTGTTCCATGCTATTATATTGTCTGTTTTGGATGTTTAATGGGATTTAATATGCTATTTGTATTATTTTCGGGACTAACTATTAACCGAAGGCCCAGTGCCAGTTTCTGTTTTTTTGCCTATTTCAGTGTTTTGTAGAAAAGGAATATCAAACAGAACGAAACCTTCGCGAGGATCTTTCTTGGAACAAACGCAAACCAGGAGACTTGGAGCGGAAGTCTAGAACTCCATGAGGCGTCCACAAGATAGGAGGGCACTCCCAGGGGCGGGGGTAGGCGCAGCCCCACGGAGCTCCACCGACGTAATTCTTTCGCCTATATATACTCTTATACCCTAAAACATCAGGTGGAGCCACGAAACCACTTTTCCACCGCCGCAACCTTCTGTACCAGTGAGATCCCATCTGGGGCCTTTCCGGCGATCTGCCGGAGGGGGATTCGATCATGGAGGGCTTCTACATCAACACCATAGCCTCTTTGATGATGTGTAAGTAGTTTACCACAGACCTTCAGGTCCATAATTATTAGCTAGATGGCTTCTTCTCTCCGTTTGGTTCTCAATACAAAGTTCTCCTCGATGTTCTTGGAGATCTATTTGATGTAATACTTTTTGCGGTGTGTTTGCCGAGATCCGATGAATTGTGGATTTATGATCAAGTTTATCTATGAATAATATTTGGTTCTTCTCTGAATTCTTATATGCATGATTTGATATCTTTGCAAGTCTCTTCGAATTTTCGGTTTAGTTTGGCCTACTAGATTGATCTTTCTTGCAATGGGAGAAGTGCTCAGCTTTGGGTTTAATCTTGCAGTGTCCTTTCCCAGTGACAGTAGGGGCCACAATGCACATATTGTATTGTTTCCATCGAGGATAAAAAGATGGGGTTTATATCATATTGCTTGAGTTTATCCCTCTACATCATGTCATCTTGCTTAATGCATTACTCTGTTCTTATGAACTTAATACCCTAGATGCATGTTGGATAGCGGTCGATGTGTGGAGTAATAGTAGTAGATGCAGAATCGTTTCGGTCTACTTAACACGGACGTGATGCCTATATTCATAATCATTGCCTAGATATTCTCATAACTCTGCTCTTCTATCAATTGCTCGGCAGTAATTTGTTCACCCACCATAATACATGCTATCATGAGAGAAGCCACTAGTGAAACCTATGGCCCCCGGGTCTCTTTCTTATTATATTGCATATCTTTTATTATCGCATCTCGTTTACTATTTTGCTATCTTTACTTTCCAATCTATACAACAAAAATACCAAAATATTTATCTTACTATCTTTATCAGATCTCACTTTCGCAAGTGACGTGAAGGGATTGACAACCCCTTTATCGCGTTGGTTGCGAGGTTCTTTATTGTTTGTATAGGTACTAGGTGACTTGCGTGTTATCTCCTACTGGATTGATACCTTGGTTCTCAAAAACTGAGGGAACTACTTTGTTGCATCACCCTTCCCTCTTCAAGGGAAAACCAACGCATTCTCAAGAGGTAGCAAGAAGGATTTATGGCGCCGTTGCCGGGGAGATCTACGCTCAAGTCAAGACATACCAAGTACCCATCATACTCTTCTCCCTCGCATTACATTATTTGCCATTTGCCTCTCGTTTTCCTCTCCCCCACTTCACCTTTGCCATTTTATTCGCCCCTTTTCCATTCGTCTCTTTTCGCTTGCTTCTTGTGCGCCCGTGTGTTAGATCGTTTGTTTCGCCTTCATGGCTAGTCCTTCTATCATTGTTAGTACTCCCAATAATGAAGTTCTTAATTTTACACAAAGGGAGGGAGAAAATCTAAAAGATGCTTGGTATAGAATTTGCAATGCTCAAAATAGATCCACTAGAAAGCAATCTACTTTAGTTCTTCTTCGCAATTTTTACGTTGGCATCACCCCTTGGAATAGATATATTCTTGATACCATTACCAGAGGGAATTTCTTGGGTAGCCATACTTTTGATTCTTATAATGCTATGATAGATTGAAAGTGCAACTATCCCCGGATGGTTTTGGTAATTCCTAACAACATATAGCTCATTGAGCTAGCATTATTCCAAGATTAATATTTCAGGAAAATCTTAATGAATGGCATGGCATGGATGAGGAAAGTGGATCCCTCAAAATTCTAAGGACAAAATTTTTGGCTCAAGCTTCAAGATCAAGACTCTACTTTTTATATTTTAGTGATCCAAGATCATATTGAGTCTATAGGAAAAGCCAATACTATCAAGGAGGGATGAGGTGTTGCTTAATGGCTTGCTTGCTCAAAGTGCTTAGTGATATGCTCCAAACCCCTCAACTACCTTCCCACATCCACATATGACCTAAACCAAAAGTCAAACTCGGCCCCACCAATTCTGTCTATCCGGCGCCACCGAGTTTCAAATGTCATAGCCACTGCCCAAACCCTAGCAAATCGGTTTCACTGATAGGGATCTCGGTCTCACCGAGATGGGATTGTAATCTCTCTGTTTCCCTTTGTAACATTTCGGTCTTACCGAGATGAGCGATCGGTCCCACCGAGATTGCAATGTAAACTCTCT
>NW_021227419.1:0-2158 GCF_002162155.2 Triticum dicoccoides | reverse complement strand
TTAGTACCAATTCGTGGCACCAACCGGGACTAAAGGTCCCATTTGAACCGGGAGTAATGCCTGTACGGTGCCTTCGCCGCTCGAACCGGGACTAATGCTCACAATAGTCCCGGTTCGTAATGCAACCGGGATTAATGCTCTTTTCTAGCCGAACGAAAGCCATGTTTTCTACTAGTGGTAGCATGCGGCTGGGAGGTTCCATTGGTAGCGGTGCACCGGCATGCCAGCGGAGATGGTGTGGCAGCGATAGCACGCATAACATTAGAATTTCGGTTAGGGTTTCTCGGCATGATTTTTCTACAGCAATTATATTCTCATGTACGCCCATATCTCTAGACATGGGAGGGGAGCAGGGGATATGTCCACCGTGATTGACTGGTATAAATCTTATTAAGGGCATTGGTGGGTAATTTTCATGATCTTTGATGTCATTGGCTATTTTAGATATCCATCGGTTGTAATTGTCTTCTTAACTTAAACTAATGGTCAGATGTTTCTAATTTTTGTGGTACTTTCTAGTTTATTTTCTTATTTTCGGTTAACCCATCAAATACTTTTTTTATATAATAGATGAGTACTCCAACTACAAGTACGGATATGCACTGGATAAAAATATATAATTGCCACCCTTAATTACATTACACCTTTCTTTTGAGAAGTACTTATTACATTCCATCTAAAGCCTCGAAGTAAATTGTTTCCAAAAATAGCATGCCCGTTCTTTGCATTATAAACAACCATGCGAAGGCAGTTAGCTCGTCCGGCAACCACTGGCTGAATTATACACATCCCAGCAGTCAGTAACCTTCGCTAGGTCTCTCAGCACTCCCCAAACAACCTCGCGAAGTCAGGATGAGGCCGTTCTACACGATGCTACTGGCCCTCGCCATTGTGGTGCTCTGTTCAGGTATGCACATACACTCACGTTGGCATATCTACGTGCGTTATTAGTTTCAACTTTCAACTTTCAAGTAACAACCTGAAGCAATATATATATATATACCTCGCACTAATTTGTCTGGGTGCGCTGTTCGATCCATAGATGTGGCGACGAAGGTGGTGATGGCGAACGTCGGTGGTGAGACTGCGATGGTGACCCCCATGGACTGCAAGGTGCTCCCGACCATTCTGTTGACACCAGATTTTGGCACGGTCAAGAACTTATTTAAAATGGCCTCAAATGGAGAAGTGTTCTACATGAATAAGTTTCGTATTGTCGATACGAAGATCTTTGAAGTTTGGGCCATCGCCATCTGATCTCATCTCGAAGGCCGAAGTTGTGTTCGAAATACTGAGATTTTGTATTCAGAACACTATTCGGCACATTACGCCCCCAAGACTGCCTCATATGGAAAAATGATCTACATAGATTGTCTTCGTCTCGTCGAAACGATCGATTTTGATATAAGAATCGTTCCAATCCGAGTTTGTATGCAAAAGTTAGAGCCATCCGAATACAACACTATCAAGAGCCAAAAGTGGCGCGCCCCACCAGACACCCTGTCTGATGGGTAGCGCGAATAACAACCTGTGTTGCACGAGCGATTTGACCCTCAAGATGAACTTTAATCAAAAAACGTTTAACATAAAAGTTGTTCGTCTCGTCGAAACGGTCAAGATTGCTTTTGGGCTCGTTTCCATCCGAGGTCGTTTACCACCTCAAAAGTTACCCGCAAGGTGCAGCCAGTTTAAACCGAACAGTTTTGGAAAGTTCGGACAAAACCAATCCGAATTTGACTAGGGTTTTGGACGTGAATCCAAGCCTTTTCCTTGCACGGGAAGTCCAGCCGCCTCTTATATACCTGAGGGGTGATGGCCGATTGAACAACACACAATCGATCAATCAATCTACCACTTTTTATCTTTTATCTTTTCTCCTTAACCCTAGTTCTTCTTCTTCCTCGTTCTTCGTTCGTTCTTCTTCATTGCAGGGCGGCGAACCTCGAGGCCCTAGGGGCGATCAGGTCGACCTAGGGCATCCCATAGCCGCCGCGCGCCCAGACGGGGTCCCTCCCGGGCGTGTGGGGTTTCGGGTCCCAAAAGCGCCGGCTTGCTGTCTTGCGTATCGCGCTGGAAGTCGGCCTCCCGCGGTGTGAGTTGCGGAGCATCTCCCTCGGTGCCGCGGGTACACATCGACGTGTTCGTGTGACGCGTTCCA
>NW_021227418.1:0-498 GCF_002162155.2 Triticum dicoccoides | reverse complement strand
GAAGGTTTTGACTACTTACTAATTTGTGCTGCTTCCAAGGGTGTTGACTATTTCTTTCGCCAATTTTCCATCTTTGCACAAGGTCCTTACTAAAGCTATCAAATTCTTTCTTCAATGAGGAAGGGTGAATGTTTAGGAAACATGGGATTTGATTTTCCCTGAAAATTGCAACAAGTGCAATGTATTTTCAGCGAGATCACTAGTTAGAGGGTACCCCTCGCAAAGTCCACCCCCACTCCCCTTCATGTTTACAAGAGGCACACTAATTGTACGACACTTGTCGCAAACTAGGGTTTTGTGATTGTTTTTAGGCCAATTGCACCGCAAGACCCCAAACAGACGTCCGGTTTGTCCGGATTTCGTCCGTTTGGGATGGCGATAGGTGTGAAAGCGGACATTCGCGTCCGGTGTCTGTTCGAGTCGCCCCACGCAGCAACCAACCCCAAAATGTCCGCGGCCGTCCGCCCCCGCCGTGGTGTGGCCGCTCGCGCTCGCTTG
>NW_021227417.1:0-826 GCF_002162155.2 Triticum dicoccoides | reverse complement strand
AGATAAATGGGAATATATTTTACACGATCGCCCAAGATCAAAAGAGCACCAACCAAAACAGCGGTGTCCACTTTGTTGCAGCAACCAAGAGGGGAAAGGACACATATTATGGTTACATAGTGGACATATGGGAGTTTGACTATGGAAATGATATAAAGGTCCCTTTGTTTAAGTGCAAATGGGTCAATATGTCAGGAGGCGGGGTACAGGTAGACCCATAGTACGGAATGACATCAGTGGATCTGAACAATCTGGGGTACACAGACGAGCCATTCATCCTAGCCAATGATGTGGCACAGGTTTTGTATGTGAAGGACATGTCTACCAAACCGAGAAAAAGAAAAGATAAGGAAGCGGATACATCATACGATGAGCCAAAGCGCCACATAGTTCCTTCAGGAAAAAGAGACATCATGGGATTGGAGGGCAAGACAGACGTATCAGAAGATTATGAAAAGTTTCATGAAATCCCTCCCTTCAAAGTCAAGGCTGACCGAAGCACCCTGTTAAACGATGAAGATTATCCATGGTTACGGCGCAATAAGCAAAGAACACAAGCGAAGAAAAAGTAAAGACTTTCTATCAACAACTATTATGATGATGCCTTTGATGTAGAATATCACTACAGTCACAAGCGAAGAAAACAAAGTGCATCCAGTTTTTATTGTAACCATCTCCACTTTTTAGCACATGCTATGTGGGTGAAATGATGTAATCAATTAAAATATTCTGTTATGATCAAGTAAAACAAAACTATACTATCCTCCAATAGAAAAAAATCAACAAAAAAGCTTTTGTATAACTCCAATAGCAAAAGGAATCAACT
>NW_021227416.1:0-2622 GCF_002162155.2 Triticum dicoccoides | reverse complement strand
AGAAGAACCAAATACTATTCATAGATAATCTGATCATAAATCCACAATTCATCGGATGTCGGCAAACACACCGCAAAAGAATGTTACATCGAATAGATCTCCAAGAACATCGAGGAGGACATGGTATTGAGAATCAAAGAGAGAGAGAAGAAGCCAGCTAGCTAGTAACTATGGACCCGAAGGTCTGTGGTAAACTACTCATGGTTCATTGGAGAGGTAATGGTGTTGATGTAGAAGCCCTCCGTGATCAAATGCCCCACCGGCAGATCATCGAAAAAGGCCCCAATATGGGATCTCATGGGTACAGAAGGTTGCGGCGGTGGAAAAGTGGTTTCATGGCTCCCCCCGATGTTTTTAGGGTATAAGAGTATATATAGGCAAAGGAACTAGGTCAGGGGAGCCACGAGGGGCCTGTCGGTGTCAAAACCGGCGGATCTCGGGTAGGGGGTCCCGATCTGTGCGTCTTAGGCTAATGGTAACAGGAGGCAAGGGACACAATGTTTACCCAGGTTCGGGCCCTCTTGATGGAGGTAAAACCCTACTTCCTGCTTGATTGATATTGATGATATGAGTGTTACAAGAGTTGATCTACCACGAGATCGTAGAGGCTAAACCCTAGAAGCTAGCCTATGATGATTATGATTCTGTCTCTAAGGACTTAACCCTCTGGTTTATATAGACACCGGAGAGGGTTAGGGTTTACATGGAGTCGGTTACAAAGAAGGAAATATAATATCCGGATCGCCAAGCTTGTCTTCCATGCAAAGGAGAGTCCCATCCGGACACGGAACGAAGTCTTGAGTCTTGTATCTTCACGATCCAACAGTCGGGCCAAAGTATATAGTCTGGCTATCCGGATACCCCCTAATCCAGGACTCCCTTAGTAGCCCCTGAACCAGGCTTCAATGACGATGAGTCCGGTGCGCAGTTCTGTCTTTGGCATTGCAAGGCGGGTTCCGTCTCCGAATACTCCATAGTCATTACCAAACACTTAGATCGTGTCTGGATCTGCAAGATGATCTTCACATACCACCGTAGAGAGAATGATATTTCACAAGTGTAATCTGCTGACAACTTTAGACAAAGCAACATGACACTACGGTCGGGTCATTATTCGAACCGTTTTCCCACAACCAGCCATAGCGCATACTGCAAGGCGGTTTCCTCGGCACGTCTTGTCAAAGCAGAGATCACGTCCCCTTATCACAGGATTTTCATCAATACGGGCATGGGTAACCCAACCACACAATCAATCGTGGCGCTTGGGAAATAAGCGATTCTCAACAAGAAAGTGGGGAGGCGCACCGTTCGCCTCTATAAAGGGATAAGGATTCCCCATTTTCACCCACACCTTCTTCCTCCTTTGCTTATCCATTCTCACACCCTCGAGCTCCATTGCCCTAGTTCACACTTTCTCCGCACAGCCAAACATGTCCGGAGTAGGAGGCAAGTGGGTGGCCTCCACCGTGAAGGAGGAGCATACTGCGAAGCTCCGGGCGGACGGATACTTGGCCGCAGACATCGCGCACCGGATACGGACGAAGGGCAGATCCTTCCAACTCCGGAATCCCACGAGAGGGTCGTATTCCACGCCCACTTCATCTGTGGACTGGGATTTCCACTTCATCCCTTTGTCCGACGGCTCAGGTTCTACTACGGGCTATATTTCCATGATCTAGCCCCAAATTTCGTCCTCAACATCTCAGCGTTTATCATCGTGTGCGAGGCCTTCCTCCGCATCAAGCCTCACTTCGGCTTGTGGCTACGAATCTTCTGCGTGAAGCCGAAGATCGTGAGCGGCCAGCAAGCAAAGTGCGGAGGCGCCATGGTGGGCAAGATGCCCAACATCACCTGGCTTGACAGCTCCTTCGTGGAGACCGTGAAAGGGTGGCAATCGGGGTGGTTCTACGTCACCAAGCCGCGCAACGCTAACTAGGCGGCGGCCCCCGAATTTCGATCCGGAATTCCCATGCGGCTCACCTCCTGGGAAAAGAAGGGCCTGGCATGGGGCGAGCCTGCGGAGCTGACCGGACTTCAGAACTGCATCAAGAACATGAAGGACAAGAAAATCAAACTTGTCAATGTGGTCCAGGTCATGCTTGTCCGCCGGATTCTTTCGTGCCAAAGACGGGCATTTAATCTGTAGGAGTTCGTCCCGGCCGAACACCAGATGCTTCAAAAGCTCTATGGCATGACACACAAGGGCGCATGGAAGGCGCTATTTAAGGCCTCCAAAATACCTCCTCCCACATCCGAGGACCGCGGACTTCACGCCACGTGGCTCCCCCGTCCGGTGAGTTTTCTGACTACCACCGGATGTAGTTTTTCCCAATGTACTCATGGGGGAATCTTAAGTCATTGTGTGTATTTGATCAGGAGTACATGGAGACAGCGGAGCGGATTGACTGTCCGGCTCCACTGCCAGAAGGTCCAGCAGATGCTCTCCTGACGGAGATGCTAGTCCCGGTGCCCTACAAGGCGCCAGAAAAGAAGGCCGAAAAGAAGGCCCCGGGGACCAGGAAGGGTCTCCGGCGTAAGGTCGTACCGGACGCCTTATCCGAAGACGATGAGGCACACTCCTCCCCCGAAGGGGAGGAGGAAGAGGAAAGGGCCGCCCCATCC
>NW_021227415.1:11318-15137 GCF_002162155.2 Triticum dicoccoides | reverse complement strand
TACTTCTTCACACACGCTTTCGCCACTTATCGCCCTGTACACGTCATGTACCTCGGCAACCTTCAAGCGGAAGCCGGGCGAGGGAGTCGGCCACGACCTGACTAACCGAACAAGTCTCTAGTCCAGGTTTATCGCCTATTCGGGTTCCATCCGCAAGGAGATCCGGCCGGGGTGTCGCTTACGGCCCCAAACGATGTGTGCAGGGTTCCCAAGCCCACCAACCGGGTGCCACTTGGTACACCGGGCCACTGTGCCTAGTCTGTCCCAAGCCCACCTGTACCGGGTGCCACTTGGTAGACTACTAACACTACCTACAAACACCAGAAACTAGTTGCAACTCCTGGACAGAGATCATGTTGATTAATAAGTCGAGAGGGGCACTTAAGCATTCCAATGTGTGGTAGTAGCTGGTCATGGATCACAAACACAGAACTCAGTTCCTGAGGACGGCTGCAATGAGACAACCGACCATGTACTCCTACATGGCCTCTCACCGCTACCTTTACCAAATCGTGTTCACACACTTAGCTCACACACATTGGGACATGTTCACACGCCTCTGATTCATCCCCGATGAATCAGACCTGACTCAACCCTAAGCAATAGCAGGCATGACAACAAACATGAATGAGTAGGCACAACAGGGCTCAAACAACTCCTACTCATGCTAGTGGGTTTCATCTATTTACTGTGGAATGATAGGTCATGCAAAGGATAAAGGGGTTCAGCTACCGCAGCAAGTATCAAATATGTCGTTGTTGTCCTAATGCAGTAAAAGAGAGCAGGAGCGAGAGAGTGGGATTTTATCGGAATGAACAAGGGGGTTTTGCTTGCCTGGCACTTCTGAAGATAACATTGAGTCTTCATCAGTGTCAACGATCACATCATTGGTATCACGTCTATCGAGAGGGGACAATACCGGCAACACAGAAGGGAACACAATCAATGCAATGCACAATATGATGCATGATCATGACATGGCAAAATGAATGTGTTTTGGGCTAATGCAACTAGCAACAGATTAAATGAAGTTGGTTTGAATACAAGATTCAAATTCAAACTCCATATGTGATTATTCAATGCCATTTAATTGATTTGTGCTAAACAACAGCTATAAGTTGTTCTAACATGCATGAAAATGGTACAGATGGATTCCTTGAATTTTTCTGATAATTTTTCATATATAAATTATTTAATTTGGAGTTACGGTTGAATTTCTATGAATTTTAGAAGTTTTAGGCATTTTCTGGAATTAATAAATCATTTAAGAATTATCTAAATTCCAGAAACATTTACTGCGTCAGCAGTGCGTCACCGTGACGTCAGTAGGTCAACAGACGCTGCTGCTGGTCAAACCTGACGTGTGGGGTCCACACGTCAGTGACACAGGTTAGTTAACCGGGTTGATTAGGGTTAAACTAATACTAACGAAAATGTCAGCAGGGCTGGGCCCACATGTCAGTGGCTTAAATAAGTAACTAACTTTATTAGTGTTAACTAATCTAACACCTAAACTAATTAACAGGGGCTGGCCCCACCTGTCATCGACCCAGGGGGGTTCCGCCGTGGTCAAGTGGGTCAACCCCACCGGCGTCTCGACGCCGGCGAGGTCCGGGACGGTGGCGACCGTCGGAAACATGCTACAGGGCACGGACGAGGCCGTGCTTGGGCTCGTTGGAGAGCCCTTGCTCCCGCGCGTCGAACGGTGCGGTTGCTAGGTCGTGGGGAGGCCGGAGCTGACGACGGCGAGCTCGGTTGCGGCCGCCGGAGCTCGGGTAAGACACGGGCGACCACTAGGGAGCGCGAGAGGGCGAGCTGCGGCAGGCAACGGGCTCGTGGAAACATTCTGAGCACGATGGTGCACTCGAGTGGGAGCTCCAGTGGCTGCAGTGACGGCGGCGATGAGGTCAGCGGCGGCCGGAGTTCGGCCGCGGCGGAGCTATGGCCTAGAGCTCGCAAACGCGAGGGGAAAGAGAGGGGTTCTGCACGGAGGCTCACCGCGGAGCTGTAGGGAGGGTTAGTGGGCTCGGGGGCGCGCCGGAGTGGCCGAATTGACGGAGAAGGGCGCCGGGGCCGAAGCTTGAAGACTATGTCGATGGCGGCTGCTCGGGGCCCTTCTGGTCGCGTGAGACGATGAGGAGGACGAGGGCGGAACAGCGGAGCTCTGGGAGGCGTCGGGGAGGCGAGAGGGTGGTGGTGGCCGCGGCGAACGGCGTCGGTGGCGACGGGGCTCCGCTCGGTGGAGGAGAGAGGGAGCCAGAGAAAGGGGGAAGAAGGCACGGGGAGAGTGCGAGGCCTGGGAGGGTGCGTGGCGTCGCGGACGGGGTCCAGGGCGACGAGAGGAAGCAGGAGGTGGCCAGGGGGAAGCAGGAGGTGGCCGAGGCCTCTCGGGCGCGCGCCACGCCTCGCCTCTGTTCGTCCTCCTGGCAAAGGAGGAAGATGACAAGGGGGGGGGAGGAGGTGGGCTGGGCCGGCCAGATGGGCTGGCCAGCTGGGCTGGCTACAGGTAAGTGGCCCAGGTAGGCTTCTGTTCTTTTTATTTTTTTCTTCTGTTTTGTTTTATTTAATTTATTTTGCCACTGTTTTGAATTTAAAATAATTCAAACAATGCCAAAAACTCCTCTGAATATTTTATATTGCTAGATGGACTTTTCCAAAAGATTATAAAATATATCAGGGGTATTTGAAATTATATTCTAATTATATGAATATAATTCTAATTCAAATAGCTAATGAATTAAATCCAAAGTCCCAAAAATAATTCCTTAAAAATGTTCAATATTTTGGTTGGGACGAGAACCCTTACCAAAAATTATCAAGCATTTAAGAAGAGCATTTTGGAGCAATGAATGAGATTTTTAGGGTTTTTGCCCTTTTTTTATTTAAGTTTTTGAGGCTTCCAAAATTCCTCAGTTCAGGTTTCAAAAATTTAAACATGATGCTCAGATGGAAGCAGGCATAGGACAGGCCAGAACTAGGGATGTGACAGACGCGCGTGGCGGCCCAGTGGTTATGAGGTGACCAACCAAATGGTGACGCGTGGCGCGGCCAAGTGGTGATGAGATGACACACCGAGTGGCGACGCGCGGGCGGCTGATTGGTGATGAGGTGACCAACCGAGTGGCGACGCGCAGGGCTCGGTTGCGGCCGCCGGAGCTCGGGTAAGACACGGGCGACCACTAGGGAGCGCGAGAGGGCGAGCTGCGGCAGGCAACAGGCTCGTGGAAACGTTCTGAGCACGATGGTGCACTCGGGTGGGAGCTCCAGTGGCTGCAGTGACGGCGGCGACGAGGTCAGCGGCGGCCGGAGTTCGGCCGCGGCGGAGCTATGGCCTAGAGCTCGCAAACGCGAGGGGAAAGAGAGGGGTTCTGCACGGAGGCTCACCGCGGAGCTGTAGGGAGGGTTAGTGGGCTCGGGGGCGCGCCGGAGTGGCCGAATTGACGGAGAAGGGCGCCGGGGCCGAAGCTTGAAGACGATGTCGATGGCGGCTGCTCGGGGCCCTTCTGGTCGCGTGAGACGATGAGGAGGACGAGGGCGGAACAGCGGAGCTCTGGGAGGCGTCGGGGAGGCGAGAGGGTGGTGGTGGCCGCGGCGAACGGCGTCGGTGGCGACGGGGCTCCGCTCGGTGGAGGAGAGAGGGAGCCAGAGAAAGGGGGAAGAAGGCACGGGGAGAGTGCAAGGCCTGGGAGGGTGCGTGGCGTCGCGGACGGGGTCCAGGGCGACGAGAGGAAGCAGGAGGTGGCCAGGGGGAAGCAGGAGGTGGCCGAGGCCTCTCGGGCGCGCGCCACGCCTCGCCTCTGTTCGTCCTCCTGGCAAAGG
>NW_021227415.1:2144-11149 GCF_002162155.2 Triticum dicoccoides | reverse complement strand
GGGCTGGGCCGGCCATGTGGGCTGGCCAGCTGGGCCGGCTACAGGTAAGTGGCCCAGGTAGGCTTCTGTTCTTTTTATTTTTTTCTTCTGTTTTGTTTTATTTAATTTATTTTTCCACTATTTTGAATTTAAAATAATTCAAACAATGCCAAAAACTCCTCTGAATATTTTATATTGCTAGATGGACTTTTCCAAAAGCTTATAAAATATATCAGGGGTATTTGAAATTATATTCTAATTATATGAATATAATTCAAATTCAAATAGCTAATGAATTAAATCCAAAGTCCCAAAAATAATTCCTTAAAAAATGTTCAATATTTTGGTTGGGACCAGAACCCTTACCAAAAATTATCAAGCATTTAAGAAGAGCATTTTGGAGCAATGAATGAGATTTTTAGGGTTTTTGCCCTTTTTTTATTTAAGTTTTTGAGGCTTCCAAAATTCCTCAGTTCAGGTTTCAAAAATTTAAACATGATGCTCAGATGGAAGCAGGCATAGGACAGGCCAGAACTAGGGATGTGACAACTCACCCCCACTAAACAAGAATCTCGACCCGAGATTCAATGGTAGGGTAAGACGAAGGGAAAACGCAAACTAGTACAATCTTCATGATCCAGGTTGCACATCAAATGAACGTTGATTTGAACACCATCTTTGTCTTGTCGTCTTGCTCTGAGAACTCCAGCTAATCATGACAAGAAGAGGAAAGGAAAACTCTGGAAGGATCGGTCTTCTCGAAGGTCGAACAACTCAGGATTAACTCCCGGAATGTGACATAGCAACATCTCTCGAGTTGAGAGACGAAGCATACCTCTAGAAGGATGGAGTGGAGCAGGTGACGAGGTTTACTAGGTAGACAACAATTCCAGACTTAAGAATGTGGCGATCGGTTGTCAACGTAGCGAGGAGTTGAATTGCCATGATACCACGACGAAACATCCTGGAGAAGGGTGATTCGTAGATTATTATCTTAAGTGGCAAAAAGAATTACCTTTGATACCGAGATCATTGAAACTCTCTATATCAGCCGAAGGCAAATCACAACAATCGATTGGCGGGGGTCGGTAGAATGGCATACTCGGACTTGGATGATGTGGATTACCTTGTTCAAGACAACGTAATGGATGAATTTGCTTATCACCGGAGATGGAAGAGACCCATGGTAGAATGGCACATTGGCGGTGCAAGCTAGGAACAAAATGCAAATGCTGGGAATGATTCTGGTAACTGGGGAGGCACCCAACAACAGAGAGTGAATTCACTGTTTGAATAGGTCATAGCATTTCCGAGGAAACTGAGAGCAAACCCAGCTAGTGCCGAGGATAACACGTAGCGCTTGTGCGTGCTCTCAAGAACTTGAGCATTTCCACAATCATCAAGGTTTTACCAACATCCGTGTCAAGGGTCCTGGCCACACAACTTACTACCCTGATGAATACTGGTGGAAGATGCAGATGCAAAGGAAGATAACACTTTCTCAGATTTCACCCTTGGCGGGTCCAAGGAAATAAAATCTGGATGATCGACCGAGAGACATTTAGCACTCCGCTTCTAATATTCTCCTTGATGTGCTAGTGTAATCCATAGATAATTATGGTTTGATATCTAGAACATCAAGTAAAAGGTCGGACTTCGGGAGCACAAGAATCCATAAGGAATAACTACGGAGGTAAATCCTACGAAATCCTTATGGGGAGGTGGCTAACTTCCTCAAACAAGATACTATAATAATAGGTCTACCGGATGGGTGTGTTGGCCACGACATCCACCTTGCCGGTTATTGAGAGACCAATATTATAATTCTTGGGAAATGTTCCAACCCATCATATCTGCCTGAGATTCAGATCTGGTTGGTGTCAGGATATTCCAGACTCATCGAGTCTAGGAAGAAAAATGAAAGTTTGCAACACAAATCGACGAGATGACGTTGCGAGATTCTCGAGGGACGAACTGCGATAGCAAGCTCCAAAACATGAGCTGGTTCTGCTAAAACATGTGAACACGCTGTCCTAGACAAACATTATCACATGGTAGTCTTACAATAAAACACTACCGAGTTCAGGTGGGGAATCATAATCGAGGATATTGAAGTCTTGTGCATGACCTAGGATTAGCACATCAACTCCTTTTCCGTGAACAAATCAATCAGTGGCTTGGTGTGCTAGGATATACATATGGAATGGAGGTTGCAAGTCTCCGAACCACAGAATACTTCGCACGTATGCATGACTGATTTGGGATGATTCCAAAGGAAACAACATTGACTTTCTCGAGTCCATGGCGGCAACTTGCATCCAATGCACATGAACTAGAGGAAGTCTCTCCTTACATCCGAACATATGCTTCATGAGCTAGCATGAACAAATGCTTTCAAAAGTTTCCAACACTAGCTTAATGCTCAGCAAAATTATGGAGAAGGCAAGGATGTTGTCAATGGGCTCAACAACAATTCATCTGGGTTTCCTTTCAAAAGGAATTCCATAGTTAAGTGAACAAGTGATAGCATTGGTCAGACCCAAAAGATATAATGGTGTATGCTCGAAGGATCAACCACGAGTAAGACAACATTACGAATATCGTTGGTTCTGGTCTGATTGGATGATAGCCCATACTCAAATCAAAGATGGGGTAAGACAATAGGCCCAACAACTGATCACAGGGACCAATCGATGAAGATATCATCTTTCTTCAACACACACTACACAAGGATATCCCTTTGGAACGAACTAAGTCAGGCAAGCTTTTATCTTCCAACTCTCCAAGTTGTTGTCTAGCTTAACCCACTAGCTCCGAGATATCCATCACAGATTCTTGGAGAAAGGGTGGCTCACAAGAACCCGACTTGATCACGAGCTCAACATAGCAGTCAGGTGACAACCTGGTAATACTTCCGAGAAGACATTCAGAAAATCACGAACCACCGGTATGTTACTAAGCTCGAGAACAACCTCGCCTTTCAGGGCAAGACGATATGATCAAATGAGCGAGGACTTGACAAAATCCTAACTCATCAATCGAAATGTGCACCAGGAAGATGGACAAGGTAGCACGATCAATCTTAGAATGATGATTCAAGAACCAACACGTTAAGAATGAGGTTATCGTCCATTTAACTACCAAGCAACGAGGTTGCTGGGAGTATTGATTTCACACATCACAATTCATTTGTCGGTATTCCGGTTGCATCAACACGAGGGCCGAGGAATGACTAATGATGGTGAGAAGTATCACTACGTCAAAATTCATGAGAGTTGGTGCAGTTCTCATGACAATTCTGACATAAAGGGGGTAATACTCCAAGGTAGAACAGAACCAAAAGCTGGATTGGCATTTGATCTGCGGAATACAACTACATTGACCCAATCCTCGATATGGATGAGGTACTGGAGTTTGTTTCTCTAAGTCATTCAGGACAGAATGGCTTGACGGACCACAAGGGTAATAGGCATCGATAAACGAAGGTATGCATACCCTTGACTATCAATTGATAGACGAGGGTCAGAATGCAAATAAAGAGAACAACTCAAAGGAACATATAATTTTCTGAGTTGTGGATGCATGGTTTAGCATGTTGAACCAAGTTCAACATGTTTCTTCCGGATAACCCATGCAGAAAGGTAGAACTGGCAGAGCCACAATATATAATGGAGAACTCATCAAAAGTAATCCTATTGTGATATTTCAGTTCGACGAGGCACTTCTGCCATAAGTAGTTCATGGTATTTGGAAGAAGAAGATACCACGGACTTCAAGGACTATCGCAAAGGTTACTAATATCCTAAAGGCACTAGCAATTACTATCAACATGAAGTAGGTAGAGTGAATCTCGGGTTCAAAACCCAGAAATAGAATACCTACTACTAAGTAGCATCACGGGATGCTTTCGAGGGTAAAGGCCAGAATCATCACACTGGGACACAAATCATGGCTAAATTACTAGATGATCCCCTAAGACACCTAGGGTCATAATACTAGCTCCAACATATATGTCAAGGCAATAAAGTACCTCAACTCACTGATTAGTGTGGTTAATATGGCCCATGGGAACATTGAAACGGGAAGAAAGGATTTGCAAATGCATCAGACTACTTAGAAACCTGGGATGACTCGGACAGCATAACGGCTGTAAATTCTCAGAAAAGATTTGAGACATTCACAAAAATGGTGGCATAACCACTCAGAAGCACAATATCAAGGTTTCGAGGTCAACAATTAACATACGGAAGTAGTAGGAACTAAACTGAGACTTAAATCCAATAATCTTATAAGTCTGCGGACTAGTAACACGTGATCCTGATAGAAAGAAGAGAAAGCCTAGTTCTTAATCCCCGTAGGAAAGATAAGATGACTCAGATCAGAAGGGCATAAGGTATAAGGAGTAAAAAGAGCCTTACGTTCCATCCCACAATCAATTCCCTTATATAACTAAAGAATTTCTAGACTCAACTTCGACCAGTTTGGCTTGATAATCCTACAGGCAGTCAGGCTCTGATACCAACGCTGTCAGGACCCCGACTCAATGCCACATCGATCTAGCATGTAACACCCCATATCACTTTGCGGCCTCACGCACGGTATTCCCACGGGTGTCGCCTTACCCTTGCTCGGGACCGTTTGCGTCTTTTGGCACACGTATATGATAGTGTCGCTAGCATCCATATGGTAAGGAGCCCGGGCTGACATGGCTAGTCGTAAACCCAAAGTGGCACAAACTTACAGGGACAGGCATCCATGACCCAACATCAAACGTGTCGGTCATCAGCGAGTGAATCCAGGCTGTAGCACTGGGCTAGCAGGACTCCGGTGAACCGGGCTGTAGCGGGCTAACAGGACTCCGGTATTCATCGCGTGACATTTCCCCGAAGGGACAGACACAGGAACGAAGAAGGACACATGCCGGCCAGCCTAAGTGTTCCGGAGCAGTAGCAAGCTACCATGGCTCAGTGGAAACACTAGGAGACATTTCCCGGTAAGAGAGGCTACTAAGGATAAACAACTAGATAGTCAGATCCCACACATACCAAGCATTCCAACAACATACACACAATATGCTCGATATGTGCAGATACAACATGGCATCACAACATGACTCTACAACTCAAGTAATTATTCAATAGGCTCCGAGGAGCGAGATATACAAACATGAGTCTCATGACCCAACAATCAGAGCATACAAGTCAAAGCACATGCGGAAGCTTAACATGTCTGAGTACAGACAACTATAAATGAAAAAGGCTGAGAAGCCTGACTATCTACCAGATCCTGCCGAGGGCACAAGATCGTAGCTGAGGTAACAAGCTAAACGTCGAAGTCCACGCGGAACTACTAGTGAGACTGAAGTCTCTCTGCAAAACATAAAATAGGCAAACGTGAGTACAAATGTACCCAGCAAGACTTACATCAGATCTATCTACATATGCATCATTATCAACAAGGGGGTGGAGGGGTTTGACTGCAGCAAGCCAGCTTTGACTCGATGGCTATCCTGAACTACGACTGCAAGTAACTCTTTTGAAGTGGCGCACACGAGTCCACATATTCACCATATCAATACACCACTATGGATCCGCTCCCGTCTCCCTACGAGAACGCCATCCATAGCACTCACGCTTATCTTGCGCATTTTAGAGTATCCACTTTCACTTGTCTATGAACTATGCAAGGGGTCCAAGTTTCCATATCCGAGGAATCCGGCTATTCGAATAGATGATGTTAACCCTGCAGGGGTGTACTTCTTCACACACGCTTTCGCCACTTATCGCCCTGTACACGTCATGTACCTCGGCAACCTTCAAGCGGAAGCCGGGCGAGGGAGTCGGCCACGACCTGACTAACCGAACAAGTCTCTAGTCCAGGCTTATCGCCTATTCGGGTTCCATCCGCAAGGAGATCCGGCCGGGGTGTCGCTTACGGCCCCAAACGATGTGTGCAGGGTTCCCAAGCCCACCAACCGGGTGCCACTTGGTACACCGGGCCACTGTGCCTAGTCTGTCCCAAGCCCACCTGTACCGGGTGCCACTTGGTAGACTACTAACACTACCTACAAACACCAGAAACTAGTTGCAACTCCTGGACAGAGATCATGTTGATTAATAAGTCGAGAGGGGCACTTAAGCATTCCAATGTGTGTTAGTAGCTGGTCATGGATCACAAACACAGAACTCAGTTCCTGAGGACGGCTGCAATGAGACAACCCACCATGTACTCCTACATGGCCTCTCACCGCTACCTTTACCAAATCGTGTTCACACACTTAGCTCACACACAATGGGACATGTTCACACGCCTCTGATTCATCCCCGATGAATCAGACCTGACTCAACTCTAAGCAATAGCAGGCATGACAACAAACATGAATGAGTAGGCACAACAGGGCTCAAACAACTCCTACTCATGCTAGTGGGTTTCATCTATTTACTGTGGAATGACAGGTCATGCAAAGGATAAAGGGGTTCAGCTACCGCAGCAAGTATCAAATATGTCGTTGTTGTCCTAATGCAGTAAAAGAGAGCAGGAGCGAGAGAGTGTGATTTTATCGGAATGAACAAGGGGGTTTTGATTGCCTGGCACTTCTGAAGATAACATTGAGTCTTCATCAGTGTCAACGATCACATCATCGGTATCACGTCTATCGAGAGGGGACAATACCGGCAACACAGAAGGGAACACAATCAATGCAATGCACAATATGATGCATGATCATGACATGGCAAAATGAATGTGTTTTGGGCTAATGCAACTAGCAACAGATTAAATGAAGTTGGTTTGAATACAAGATTCAAATTCAAACTCCATATGTGATTATTCAATGCCATTTAATTGATTTGTGCTAAACAACAGCTATAAGTTGTTCTAACATGCATGAAAATGGTACAGATGGATTCCTTGAATTTTTCTGATAATTTTTCATATATAAATTATTTAATTTGGAGTTACGGTTGAATTTCTATGAATTTTAGAAGTTTTAGGCATTTTCTGGAATTAATAAATCAATTAAGAATTATCTAAATTCCAGAAACATTTACTGCATCAGCAGTGCGTCACCGTGACATCAGTAGGTCAACAGACGCTGCTGCTGGTCAAACCTGACGTGTGGGGTCCACACGTCAGTGACACAGGTTAGTTAACCGGGTTGATTAGGGTTAAACTAATACTAACGAAAATGTCAGCAGGGCTGGGCCCACATGTCAGTGGCTTAAATAAGTAACTAACTTAATTAGTGTTAACTAATCTAACACCTAAACTAATTAACAGGGGCTGGCCCCACCTGTCATCGACCCAGGGGGGTTCCGCCGTGGTCAAGTGGGTCAAGCCCACCGGTGTCTCGACGCCGGCGAGGTCCGGGACGATGGCGACCGTCGGAAACATGCTACAGGGCACGGAGGAGGCCGTGCTTGGGCTCGTTGGAGAGCCCTTGCTCCCGCGCGTCGAGCGGTGCGGTTGCTAGGTCGTGGGGAGGCCGGAGCTGACGACGGCGAGCTCGATTGCGGCCGCCGGAGCTCGGGTAAGACACGGGCGACCACTAGGGAGCGCGAGAGGGCGAGCTGTGGCAGGCAACGGGCTCGTGGAAACGTTCTGAGCACGATGGTGCACTCGGGTGGGAGCTCCAGTGGCTGCAGTGACGGCGGCGACGAGGTCAGCGGCGGCCGGAGTTCGGCCGCGGCGGAGCTATGGCCTAGAGCTCACAAACGCGAGGGGAAAGAGAGGGGTTCTGCAGGGAGGCTCACGCGGAGCTGTAGGGAGGGTTAGTGGGCTCGGGGGAGCGCCGGAGTGGCCGAATTGACGGAGAAGGGCGCCGGGGCCGAAGCTTGAAGACGATGTCGATGGCGGCTGCTCGGGGCCCTTCTGGTCGCGTGAGACGATCAGGAGGACGAGGGCGGAACAGCGGAGCTCTGGGAGGCGTCGGGGAGGCGAGAGGGTGGTGGTGGCCGCGGCGAACGGCGTCGGTGGCGACGGGGCTCCGCTCGGTGGAGGAGAGAGGGAGCCAGAGAAAGGGGGAAGAAGGCACGGGGAGAGTGCGAGGCCTGGGAGGGTGCGTGGCGTCGCGGACGGGGTCCAGGGCGACGAGAGGAAGCAGGAGGTGGCCAGGGGGAAGCAGGAGGTGGCCGAGGCCTCTCGGGCGCGCGCCACGCCTCGCCTCTGTTCGTCCTCTTGGCAAAGGAGGAAGATGACAAGGGGTGGGGGGAGGAGGTGGGTTGGGCCGGCCAGATGGGCTGGCCAGCTGGGCGGGCTACAGGTAAGTGGCCCAGGTAGGCTTCTGTTCTTTTTATTTTTTTCTTCTGTTTTGTTTTATTTAATTTATTTTGCCACTGTTTTGAATTTAAAATAATTCAAACAATGCCAAAAACTCCTCTGAATATTTTATATTGCTAGATGGACTTTTCCAAAAGCTTATAAAATATGTCAGGGGTATTTGAAATTATATTCTAATTATATGAATATAATTCAAATTCAAATAGCTAATGAATTAAATCCAAAGTCCCAAAAATAATTCCTTAAAAATGTTCAATATTTTGGTTGGGACGAGAACCCTTACCAAAAATTATCAAGCATTTAAGAAGAGCATTTTGGAGCAATGAATGAGATTTTTAGGGTTTTTGCCCTTTTTTTATTTAAGTTTTTGAGGCTTCCAAAATTCCTCAGTTCAGGTTTCAAAAATTTAAACATGATGCTCAGATGGAAGCAGGCATAGGACAGGCCAGAACTAGGGATGTGACAGACGCGCGTGGCGGCCCAGTGGTTATGAGGTGCCCAACCAAATGGTGACGCGTGGCGCGGCCAAGTGGTTATGAGATGACACACCGAGTGGCGACGCGCGGGCGGCTGATTGGTGATGAGGTGACCAACCGAGTGGCGACGCGCAGGGCGCCTGAGTGGTGATGAGGTGACCAACCGATGGCGACACGCGGGGCGGCCGAGTGGTGATGAGGTGACCGACCCATGGCGACGCGCGGGGAGGCCGAGTGGTGATGAGGTGACCAACCGATGGCGTCGCCCTCGGC
>NW_021227415.1:0-712 GCF_002162155.2 Triticum dicoccoides | reverse complement strand
CGTTGGTGACGCGCGGGGCGGCCGAGTGGTGATGAGGTGACCAACCGATGGCGACACGCGGGGCGGCCAAATGGTGATGAGGTGACCAACTGATGGCGACGCGCGGGGCGGCCGAGTGGTGATGACGTGACCAACCAAGTGGCGACCCGCGGGCGGTCGAGTGGTGATTAGGTGACCAACCAAGTGGCGATGCGTGGGGCGTCCGAGTGAAATAGACGCGTCCCGCGGAGTGACGATGCACAGGACGTCCGCGTGAAGTAGACGCGTCCCACGGAGTGACGATGCGCGGGGCGACCGGGTGAAGTAAACGTGTCCCGCGGAGTGATCATTTGCGGGACATCCGGGTGAAGTAGACGTGTCCTGTGGAGTGATGAGGCGCGGGGCGTTCGAGTGAAGTAGACACGTCCCATGGAGTGACGACGCGCGGGGCGTCCGAGTGAAGTTGACGCGTCCCGCGAAGTGGCTACGCACGGGGCTTCCGAGTGGTGATAAGGCGACCAACCAAATGGTGACGCGTGGCGCGGCCGAGTGGTGATGAGATGACACACCAAGTGGCGACGCGGGGCGGCTGAGTGGTGATGAGGTGACCAACCGAGTGGCGACGCGCAGGGCGCCCGAGTGGTGATGAGGTGACCAACCGATGGCGACACGCGGGGCGGCCGAGTGGTGATGAGGTGACCGACCAATGGCGAAGCACGGGGCGACCGAGTGG
>NW_021227414.1:0-751 GCF_002162155.2 Triticum dicoccoides | reverse complement strand
CCCTTATCTCCACCAAGTTTATATTTAGCATTCATACGCTCAATGCTTTCCTTAGTTAACTCATGCATTTTTAAAATCAATTCAGAACATTCTTTAGCATCAAAATTAACCTTCTCCGAAGATGGAAGAGGCAACAAATCAATAGGTGCACGAGGTAGGAAACCATACACAATTTCAAAAGGGCACATCTTAGTAGTAGAATGCAATGAACGATTATAAGCAAATTCAATATGAGGCAAGCATTCTTCCCACATTTTCTTGTTATTCTTCAAAACAACCCTAAGCATAGTAGACAACGTTCTATTGACTACTTCAGTTTGTCCATCAGTTTGGGGGTGACAAGTAGTACTAAAAAGCAGCTTATTCCCCAACTTAGCCCATAAACATCTCCAAAAGTGGCTAAGAAATTTAGTATCACGATCTGAAACAATAGTATTTGGCACACCATGTAAGCGAATAATTTCACGAAAGAACAATCAGCAACATTAACAGCATCATCGCTTTTATGACATGGTATAAAGTGTGCCATTTTCGAGAACCTATCCACGACGACAAATATGCTATCCCTCCCCTTCTTTGTTCGAGGTAAACCTAAAACAAAGTCCATAGATATATCCTCCCAAGGAACACTAGGTACAGGCAAAGGCATATATAAACCATGAGGATTGAGTCGTGACTTAGCTCTTTGACATGTAGTGCAGCGAGCAACAAAACGCTCAACATCCCGTCTCATCTTTGGCCAAAAGAAATG
>NW_021227413.1:0-567 GCF_002162155.2 Triticum dicoccoides | reverse complement strand
GGCAACGCATCCGGCTGCGCTGGCTCAAGGAGGGCGAGGCCTCTGCTGCCTTCTCTAAAATTCATGCGTCCCACCGTGCCGCCAAGAACAAAATCTTTGACCTCGTCGTTGATGGGCACCACATCTCCGGCGATGACAATCTTGCCCGGGTGGCGTTTGATCACTTCTCCTCCATTCTCGGCCATTAGGAAGCTCGGGAGTTCACTGTTGACCTAGATGCTATTCATCACTGCTCGTTCGACTTGTCTGAGCTCGAATCGCCGTTCTCACCCGAGGAGATTTGGGAGGCCGTCAAGAAACTTCCCTCTGGCAAGGCACCGGGTCCCGATGGGTTCACATCCAAATTCCTCTGCTCCTGCTGGGACGTCCTAAAGCATGACCTCTGTGCCGTCTTTGACAAGCTTTACGTGCTAAACGGATGTGCATTCCAGAGGCTTAATGAGGCTCTTATTACCTTTATCCCCAAGAAACCTGATGCGGCATCCCTCACTGACTACCGGCCTATTAGCCTCATTCACCTTGTCGCCAAGCTGTTCGCAAAGGTTCTATCTCTCAGGCTGGCTCCTC
>NW_021227412.1:0-623 GCF_002162155.2 Triticum dicoccoides | reverse complement strand
TGCAAAGAAAACTTACTTCTCCAAAATATTGAAATCTACACTTACATTTTTTAGGGGACAAATCTACCGATTGACCTTGCAATGATATGCTTTCAACTTTACATCGATGCCAGTCATCCTTGTACTGTTCATGTGGTTGGCTTTGCACCGTCGTCCTCCTGACTTGAATACCATCGATCGTACTTGCAGCATATGCATAGTAGGTTGCACCATGGCAGTACAACCTTTCTAGTAAAAAAGAATAGTGGCCACTGATGGTGCATTGGCATGCTTATGCTAGATGCATAGGGTGTTCGCTCTTGGAATGCCGTGTCCCACTTGTAGCAGCAACAACCAGGCTTCCAGTGTCGTGTACTCCAGTTGCATCAATGATGTACGATAAATTAGCTAATTTTTAAAAATAAAATGTAATTTGTCCGCACAAAAAACATTCATGTATTTTTGTTTTTTAACACTACTATGCTACTCTCCTATCGTCGTCCCAAGCGAGCCTCATGAAATCCTCCTCTTTAGTTTCCGCTTAATTACTAAAGGCCATGCATGCAAAGAGCAAGCCTCTACGTCTTCTCTCGCCAAATCAAATCCCACTTTAATTACCACCAGCATGCAGCAAGAGCCTTCCC
>NW_021227411.1:0-958 GCF_002162155.2 Triticum dicoccoides | reverse complement strand
GGAGATGACCTTAGCAGCTACCAGATTTAGTCTATTCATTAAGACTTTGGTTATAATTTTAAAACACACATTTAGTAAACAAATAGGCCTAAACTTCTGAATTTGGTTAGCCCCAGTTCCTTTTGGAACCAAAGTTATGATGCCATAGTTCAGTCTACTTATATCAATTTTTCTATTGGCAAAATCATCCAGCAAATTTTTGAAGTCAAATTTCACCAACTCCCAATAATGTTGGTAGAATTCTGCCGTGAAGCCATCTGGCCCAGGAGATTTATTATGTGCCATTTTAAAGACTACCTTTTTAATCTCCTCCAAAGAGAATTCTTCCACCAACAGATTAGTATATTCCGTTGGAATCCTAGTAGGATTATCAATATTCAAGGAAACAGAGGAATTATCAGGGTGACCAAATAAGTTTTTATAGAAAGTAGTAATATACTCCATCAAATTTTTATCTCCTTCTATCACCCCCTCCTCTTGTTCTAATCTAGAAATTTTATTCCTCCTAAGCCTCCCATTTGCTTTGGCATGAAAGAATTTAGTATTTCTGTCTCCCTCTAACAATTCATCAGTTTTAGCTCTCTGTTTCCATTTATCTTCTTCTTGTTTAAGCAGTCTATCAAGTTGGGCCCTCAACTCAATCTGCTCTTTCCTATCAGCAGCTGTAAGGCCATTAACCTCACAGTTTTTATCAATGATATCTAGTTTGAGTAGGATATCTTTTTTTAGCTCTACATACCAAGCATTCATATTTCTATTCCACCCTTTAAGCTTGGGTCTTAACATTCTAAATTTCCCCAGCAGCCTGTCTATACTGTCTCCTTTAATTGAAGAATCAGTCCAAATTTTCTGAACAATTTCATCAATCCCTTCCCTCTTGAACCATGCATTTTCAAATCTGAAAATTGATTCAGTTTTTTGGAAGTCTCCAGAATCCAAATAAAGGGGGGTATGATCT
>NW_021227410.1:0-1676 GCF_002162155.2 Triticum dicoccoides | reverse complement strand
TTGAAGGCACGGATCAGATATATAAACGTCCGCTTACCCAGCTCCGAGGGTTATTCATGGAGAATCCATTCAATGGACTCGTGCGGAGGAAGTCCTCCTTCTCCCCCTTGTACAAGCCGGACAGGATCTTCACCAGTTCGGCGGCCGATCCCGGCCCCTTGCGGCCATGACGGGTGGCGTCATTCTCCCCTTTGAAATCCCACATGGGGTGGCCCCTATATTGGAGCGGTTGCACCCCTCGCATAATGCATGTGGCCATGACTCCAATCATGGTTAATCCAGAATGAGCCAATAACCGTATCCGGCCCATCAGATAATGGACGCTCCTATCATCTTCCCGTTGAGGGCTCCGCGGGTGCCAACTCAGGCGTTTCTTCAGAGGAGCGTTGCTAAATTCCGGGAGGCTGATCTGAACTAGATCCGGCAGCGGGGCGTCTTCCATATAGAACCACTCCGAAGGACAGTCTTCGGACGCCTTCTTCGGGGTTCGGGATAGATATCCGGTCCCGGCGATGCGCCATATTTCGGCTCCGCCCACTTGATATATCGACCCCTCGTGAGAATGGGGTACGAGGCAAAACAGTCTCTT
This sequence comes from Triticum dicoccoides, assembly GCF_002162155.2. NCBI lineage: Eukaryota > Viridiplantae > Streptophyta > Magnoliopsida > Poales > Poaceae > Triticum > Triticum dicoccoides. Next base: position 1,087 of record NW_021227410.1, on the reverse strand, counting down.
CCACAGCGCAAAATGGGGCTCGATGCCCAAGAACAGCTCGCAAACAGCTACAAAGCCCGCGATGTGCAAAATGGAGGCAGGTGTGAGGTGGTGAAGTTGGAGTCCGTAGAACTCCAGGAGCCCCCGGAAAAACGGATGTATGGGAAATCCGAGTCCCCTTATTAAGTTGGGGACGAAGCATACCCGCTCTCCTTTGGAGGGATTGGGGACGCTCTCCGCCTACTTGCCACCCTTGTAGGTGGCCAGTCCGGCTCGAACCGGAACCATAAAGGCTGGGGGAAGGTATCCCTCTACTTGAAGCGTCACTAACTCGCTATGCGGGACTGAGCATCTCCTCCAATCTCCTGGCTGAGGACTGGGAGCGCGACAAGAGGAGCCGCGTCGACTATCCATGTTGGAATGGATCCTTGTCAGATGCGCTTCGATGGATACTTGCGGAAGGAGGATGGTGTGATTCGGATCTGGATCTACGCCTCTCTTATAGGCGGCTTATTCGCGCAGCTAGGGGGGTAAGACGTAAAAATACCCTGGCTTTTCGCATTCATACAACACGTGGAAGAGGGCCATTATTGGATGTGGAAGCCAAGGAGCGCAACATTTATGAAGAAACCGGACACTATTCGGCTAACACATGGAACATGGAGGAGAACCCGCCTTGCAAACGCCGAAGACAACATACGCGCCGGACTCGTCGTCATTGAAGCCTGGTTCAGGGGCTACTGAGGGAGTCCTGGACTAGGGGGTGTCCGGATAGCCGAACTATCATCATCGGCCGGACTCCAAGACTATGAAGATACAAGATTGAAGACTCCGTCCCGTGTCCGGATGGGACTTTCCTTGGCGTGGAAGGCAAGCTTGGCGATAGGATATATAGATCTCCTACCATTGTAACCGACTCTATGTAACCCTAGCCCTCTCCGGTGTCTATATAAACCGGATGGCTTTAGTCCGTAGGACGAACAACAATCATACCATAAGCTAGCTTCTAGGGTTTAGCCTCCTTGATCTCGTGGTAGATCTACTCTTGTAATACCCACATCATCAATATCAATCAAGCAGGACGTAGGGTTTTACCTCCATCAAGAGG
>NW_021227409.1:0-596 GCF_002162155.2 Triticum dicoccoides | reverse complement strand
TGCGAGCTTATGCGCTCTAGAGTTGGAGCCCTCGGACACCGTCCAAACCTCGATGTCTCGCCATCAAACCATGTATTTCTGATTAAATAGATACTTATTTACCTAGAAATGATTTTTGGAAAAAACAAAGAGCAAACTATGAGGCACCTGCAGTTCAAATTTGACCCGCTTCCAGCTGAATCGACGGGAATTTGTCTTTTTCACCAGAGGTGGATCAAAACTTTTGACACCCAACCATTTTGTCAATTGTGCATTAAATATGGACTGGTATTTTATAAAATTGATTAGGTCCAATTTTGCAACAAATATATGGTAGGTCCTTCACACAAAAAACTCATTTCGGGCACTCGGAAAAAGGGAAATGTATTTTCCGTGAAAAGAAAATGAAAACTCCCTTAAGCAACATTGTTTGGAATTCCAAGATGCACCCTTGTGCACAATATGAGATCATTTGAACAAACTATACCATGAATGTGGCCATAAGATTGATCATTTGGCTTGAAAGCCATGAATCTTCACGCATGATAGCTCGTTCCTGAGAACACTTTTTTAAAAGAATTGTCGTATTACAAGTTTATTATTTTTCCTTGAAACTT
>NW_021227408.1:0-1627 GCF_002162155.2 Triticum dicoccoides | reverse complement strand
TGATTTTGAATCATTCGACACATGTGAAGCTTGTCTGATGGGGAAAAGGACCAAGATGCCATTCACGGGTCATCCTGAACGGGCGGGTGATTATTGGAAATAATACATAGTGATGTATGCGGTCCAATGAACACGGCCGCAAGGGGTGGGTATTTTTACTTCGTAACTTCTACTGATGATTTAAGTCGGTATGGCTATATCTACTTGATGAAGCATAAGTCGGAAACCTTTGAAAAGATCAAAGAATTTCAGAATGAGGTAGAAAATCATCGTGATAAAAAAATTAAGTTTCTGCGGTCTGATCGTGGAGGCGAATATCTTAGTCATGAGTTTGGCCAACATCTGAGTGACCATGGAATTGTTTCACAGCTTACGCCTCCTGGAACTCCACAGAGAAACGGAGTATTAGAACGACGTAACCGAACCTTGTTGGACATGGTAAGGTCGATGATATCTCTTATGGATCTTCCGATATCTTTTTGGGGTCACGCACTACTCACTGCCACTCATACATTAAACAGAGCACCGTCTAAATCTGTTGAGACGACACCATACGAGTTATGGCATGGGAAGAAACCCAATTTGTCGCATCTCAAAGTTTTGGGTTGTGAAGCTTATGTAAAACGTTTACAACCGAGCAAACTCAGTCCCAGATCAGACAAATGTAACTTTGTAGGTAATCCCAAGGAAACCCGTTGGGTATTTCTTCTACCAACCCTCCGAGTGGAATGTGTTTGTCGCTAAAAACGGAGTCTTTCTCGAGAAAGAGTTTCTCGCAAAAGAATTAAGTGGGAGGACAATACAACTTAATGAGATTAGTGAATCTTCGGCAACCGTTGATATGGCTAACGAACCGGAAGAAATTCCGCTAATTATCCCTACAACCGAGCCGGAAGTTGTCGCATGTGATGCGGAGACTTCAGACAATGTTGTAACTGAACCGCGCAGATCAGGTAGGGCTATCCAGCCACCCGAGTGGTTTCATAATGAAATCTTCATTCTTGAAGACGATGAACCTGCGCACTACAAGGAAGCGATGGCGGGGCCCAGCTCAAAGTAATGGCACAAGGCCATGAAATCCGAAATGGAATCCATGTACGAAAACCAAGTTTGGAACTTGGAAGAACTTCTAGAAGGCGTAAAGCCGATTGGTTGTAAATGGATATTCAAAAGAAAAACAGACTCAGATGGTAACATTACTATCCACAAAGCTAGACTTGTCGCGAAAGGGTTCACGCAAGTTCCAGTAGTGGACTACAACGAGACTTTCTCGCCCGTAGCTATGCTTAGGTATGTTCGGATATTACTAGCAATTGCTGCTTATTTCGATTATGATATATGGCAGATGGAAGTCAAAACGGCTTTCCTCAATGGAAACCTCAAATAGGATGTATACATGATACAGCCAGAAGGTTTTGTCGTTCCTAATGATGCTGGAAAGGTATGCAAACTTCAGAAAGCCATTTATGGTCTGAAGCAAGCGTCAAGGAGCTGGAACATTCGTATTGATGAAGTGGTCAAAGAATTTGGCTTCATCAGGAATGACGAAGAATCTTGTGTTTACAAGAAGTTTAGTGGGAGCGCAAAAGCATTTCTAATCTTGTATGTGGATGCCATATTATTAATT
>NW_021227407.1:0-1383 GCF_002162155.2 Triticum dicoccoides | reverse complement strand
AATAACTATGTTTGAGAAACTCACATAGCGGTACAATCGGAAGCGTATCAACAAGGACCCAAATGTCCATATTGTCTTCCTCGCTGTCAGGATCACCAAGATCCATGGTGACAATCATACCCTCATAAAAACCATACATTTTGCAAAGTGCTTCCCAATTTTGGCAACCAAAATGGGTTACGCTCTGAGCATTGCACAGATTTACTTCAAAATCCATATCATGATGGGTCCTTAGGTGTATTTTCTTTGTTTCGAAATTTTCATGGTCTTCAAAACCCATCCTCTCCAAGACATAGCGTCTTACATGGCATGGGATAAGCTAGTCGAATTGTAAAATATGAAAATTAGATGTTGAAATAGTTGAAGTCATGCTTAATGGAGAAAAAAACACTTGTCGTTGTTGCGTACCGTTTCACAATCGAAGGTCTCCTCGAGCTTAATGCTGAAGCGCCGATCTTCGTCCAGCCGAACGAACCTGTCGCACATACCTCGATCGTCGTGGCACCAGCTACACTTACCCGGGAGACCGTCGTCGTCCGAGTACGACATTTCCTACAATCATAATTCAAAGATTAAACTTGTACATATTCTAGCACAAGTCATGCCAGAATTCACGACAAAATCCGGCATGACCTTTGCTAAAAAAGGACATATCGAGCGCCTGAAAGTTGCCGGAACGGAAATTAATCAACACTCCGGCAAAACATAGGCCACTCGGAGATGTAAACTGAACATGAACGGCCACTTGGGCAACCACATATCCTACTTGAGCAACAACACAAGATATACAAGGATATTTGGCTGGTCTCACCTCGATGTCGGAGGGGGTCGGTGACTGGGACGATGAAGGTGATGTCGGAGGGTGTCGGTGACGGGGACGACGGAGGTCACCTGAAACCATATAAGTTATCACTAACAACAAACATGACATGTTCAACTAGTTTTATTAATTCAACTAGTTCTTACTAAATATAAACTTACTATAAATAGAAAAAAACTAGTTCTTTCTAAAAATAAAGTAGTTCAACTAGTTATATTAATTATCTTACTAAAAATAGATTAGTTCTGTTAATTCAACTAGTTCAACTAGTTTATTAATTTACTTACTAAACTAGTTCAACTACAACTAAAGTAGTTCAACTACCACTACTACTACTAAAAATCTAGTACTAACTAAGCAACCTCTAGTACTAGCTAACCCTAAATTAACATCTACTACTACTAAATCTAGTACTAACTAGTGGCAGGGGGTGGGGGGCGACGGAGAGGTAGCTAGGGGCGGCGAGGTCGAGGGCGGTGGGAGGAGGGTTGCCGGCGGAGGAGGGAGGAGGGGCGGCCGCAGGCGGAGGGAGGAGGGCGGCGGTGGAGGAGGGAGGGGCGGCC
>NW_021227406.1:0-416 GCF_002162155.2 Triticum dicoccoides | reverse complement strand
CATCAGGCAAGCTGCTCCCGAGCTAGACAACACCAACCAGCGAGGAACAATGTCACGGTAGCAGCCCAGCCCACGATCCCACTTGGTGAGTTGTCATTAGGTTCAGGAACATTACAAACATGAGCTAACGTTCTAGCTCCTTGGTCAATCAGCAAAAGAATTTGAATCATAGAAACAGTCTCCGTAAGCGCTTGCCACTGTTTTCCTGGTAGGTGCGGAACTTCCATAGAATCACCCGCACAGCAACTCCATACGTGAAGGACAAGTTCAAGAGAAGAAATTACTTTCTGGTCAAATGTTTTGCTAATTATAAAATAAACGGAGACTGAGCATAGTGCATGATGTCGTACCAGTTGAAATGCACAACGCGTCTTAAACTTTTCATCAGATCAACAAATATCTCAATAGTGGTAATA
>NW_021227405.1:0-1155 GCF_002162155.2 Triticum dicoccoides | reverse complement strand
GCCAGAAGGGTTTGAACAAATTTGAATCAAAGATTCAAATTCCAAATTCAAATATGGCCTTTTAAAGTGCTTTTCCTTGTTCTGCTTAAAACATCAATTTAACTTGTTTGATCATGCATGAAAATAGTACAGATGGATAGATTGGATTTTTCTGATCATTTTTCATATATAATTTGTCCAATTTGGAGTTACAGAATAAAAGTTATGAATTTTTGAAGTTTAAATAATATTCTGGAATTTCCTGATTTAAATTAAATCCAGAAAATCAATTACTGCGTCAGCCTGACGTCAGTGTGACGTCAGCAGGTCAACGGAACTGGTCCAGGTCAAACCTGACAGTGGGTCCCGCATGTCAGGGTGATTATTTTAATTAAAACTTAATTAGAACTAATCCTGTTTAATTAACAGGGCTGGGCCCCACCTGTCATTGACTCAGGGGAGTCAACCAGGCGTTTAGCCGCCGGCGAGCCCGACGCGGCGGCGGAAGTGGTTTTGGTCATTTCGGCCACCAAACGGACTGCGGAGACCACCGGAGTGGAGCTGAGGCCAACCTGCAGCTCTTGGCGGAGCCCGTTGGGGTCGGGGTGGCCGGAGTCGACGGCGGCGAGCTCGGCTGCGGCCGCCGGGGTTCGGTCGTGCACGGGAACGGTGCTGGAGCTCGAAGTCGAGCAAAGCGAGGCGCTAGGGATGCTCTACGGGGTCTTGCGAACTTGTTAGACTCGCCGGGGTGACCAAATGGTCACCGGAGCTGCGTCGACGGCGAGCTCGGCGACGGCGGAGGTTCGGCCGTGGTGGGGAGGTGGCTACGGTGAGGGAACGAGGGGAAGGAGAGGGGGAAACGGTGGCGTAGCTCACCGCGGTTGCAGTGGGCGTCGAAGTGGGCTCGGGGACGCGCTGGAGATGGCGAATTCGACGGCGACGGTGGTCGGAGCCCGAAGAGGGGAACGGCGACGTGGCGGCGATGCAGGGCTTCCGGGGAGCTGTGGAGCGGTGGGGAGGAAGAGGGAGTCGTGGCGGAGCTCCTGAGCTAGTCGGGGGAGCGAGGGGTGGTCGGAGACGGTGGCTATGGCGAACGGCAGCGAGTGTGGTGTTCGGCCGGGCGAGAGAGAGAGCGAGGGAGAGGAGAGGAGAGCCGGGGGAGAGTGAGAGAGAGCA
>NW_021227404.1:0-440 GCF_002162155.2 Triticum dicoccoides | reverse complement strand
CTTCGGGACCACAAAACGGGCCTAAATCGGCCAAAACTACGAGCGTTTGTGACCGACACGTAAACACATCCCAGGGTTCGTTAATCGTGGAAAGCACTCTGGGACCCCAAAACTGTGACTAATAGTCCATGAAACGGGCCAGAATCGGCAAAAATTGTGAGTCTTGATGACCGACACGTAAACGCACACCAACGTTAGTTAATCGTGGAAATCACTCGGGGACCCCAAAACAGTAAGTAATAGTCCCTGAAACGGGCCAGAATCGGCCAAAATTGCGATTGTTGATGACCGACACATCAGCGCACCTTGGGGTTTAATAACTATGGAAATCGCTTCGGGACCCCAAAACGTTGAGTAATAGTCCACGAAATGGGCCAGAATTGGCCAAAACTACGAGTGTTTATGACCGACACGTAAACACATCGCAGGGTTCGTTAATT
>NW_021227403.1:0-510 GCF_002162155.2 Triticum dicoccoides | reverse complement strand
GACCAGCCGGTCCCGCTCCTCGGTCAGCTTGCCGCACTCCGCCTCCTTGCCGCGCAGAGTGGTGTTGGCTTTGCCCAGCTGCTGCTGCAAGGCGGCATTGGACTCTAGAGAAAGGGAAAGAAGAAAGAGCATCAGTCGAGAAGACGAAGAAAGAACCACTGAGGAGATTTGGCCCGACTGCTCAGCAGTCTGCCCGAACCTCGGGGACTATAGCCCGCGGGTGCACCATCGTGCCCCCGCAGAGAAGAAGTAATTAGCAAAGAAAGAAACACTAAGGAGATTCGGCCTGACTGCTCAGTAGTCGGCCCGAACCTCGGGGACTACAGCCCACGGGTGCGCCAGCGTGCCCCCGCGAAGAAAGGAAGTCGAAACTTACTCCGGCTCTCAGACAGATGCGCGGTCTGCGTCTCCAGCTCCCGAACCCTGGAGTTGAAGGAGACGGCATGGAGATTGTGGTAGTCCTATAGAAGGGATACCAGACAAGTCAAACATTTGATGCGTACAAGTTAA
>NW_021227402.1:0-978 GCF_002162155.2 Triticum dicoccoides | reverse complement strand
GATATAAAGAGAGAGGCATAATACTAACACCGGCTCCAAGATCACATAAAGCAGTTTTAATATAATTTCTTTTAATGGAGCAAGGTATAGTAGGTACTCCGGGATCTCCAAGTTTCTTTGGTATTCCACCCTTAAAAGTATAATTAGCAAGCATGGTGGAAATTTCAGCTTCCGGTATCTTTCTTTTATTAGTAATGATATCCTTCATATATTTATCATAAGGATTTGTTTTGAGCACATCAGTTAATCGCATACGCAAAAAGATAGGCCTAATCATTTCAGCAAAGCGCTTAAAATCCTCATCATCCTTTTTCTTGGATGGTTTCGGAGGAAAAGGCATGGGTTTCTGAACCCAAGGTTCCCTTTCTTTACCATGTTTCCTAGCAACAAAGTCTCTTTTATCATAACATTGATTATTTGATTGTGGGTTCTCAAGATCAACAGCAGGTTCAATTTCTACATCATTATCATTACTAGGTTGAGCATCATCATGAACATCATTATTAATATTTTCATTAGGTTCATGTTCATTACCAGATTATGTTTCAGCATCAGACATAGAAATATCATTTGGATTATCATGTGGTTCAGCAATAGGTTCACTAGAAGTTTGCACAGTTCTATCATTTTTCTTTTTCTTCTTTTTAGAAGAACTAGGAACATCAATATTATTTCTTTGAGAATCTTGCTGGATTCTCTTTGGGTGGCCTTCAGGATACAAAGGTTCCTGAGTCATTCTACCAGTTCTAATAGCCACTCTAACAACATAATCATTTTTCTTACTATTCATTTCATCAGGAACTTCTTTTTGAGCCTTAAGTACTTGTTCTACTTGAGTGGTAACCATAGAAGCATGTTTGCTAACAAGTTTAGGTTCACCTTTAATATTAGCCGTATAATCACCCAAGCATCTAATCATATAAGCATTTTCTTTTAATTGTGTACCAAAATAAGCATTGAAGTCATCTTGCTTAAACA
>NW_021227401.1:0-1371 GCF_002162155.2 Triticum dicoccoides | reverse complement strand
AAGTATTTCATCTTGTCCTTGTAATGTTTAGCTGTATGCAATGCCGAGCTGAATAGCGAGCATGTTTGTAAGTACAATGTCTTGATGGCAGGTGAAAGAGATGTCGCTGACCCTTCTAGCTCATGTCCGCTGGCATCGTAGGAAAGATGTCGTGCAGCCACTTTACTCCACCTATTTAGCACATATTAGCTAGGAATTTCATTACACCTACTCAGCACACTGATAAAAAAACAATTTCTTGCTAAAGTAGTGAAGAGAGAAAATTTCCGGAAGCACTAACATTTAGATGTACTAAATAGTAAATACTAAGAAAAATAGTGTTGTGGAAACGGTGCTAACAAATAGATAGAGAACTCTAAGAAATTAGTGAAGTCGCACACATTGTACATGTAGATGAATCTCGGTCTTGTGCCAACACGCACTTCACATCGAGGTACTTGAACAGGTGGATGGATTAGTTCAAACTCATGTACAATATCAGGCAATAAGTTGCTATAATTTTATATCATTAACTTTTTTCAGGAGTTGTGTATGATCGGATCGGATCCAAAGTTGAGTTTCCTTAGACCAGACAGCCGACATGAAGTTGATATAGAAGCGGTTACTGATGCAGGTTTTCTAGCAATGTTAACACTGATATCTTGATAAAGTTGTTGTTTGGATGTGACGCAAGTGGTTTAATGCTTAAAGTTTTGAGCTAGTCATTTGTTCTCATCATAGTTTCTTCTGTAATGCAGGTTGTGTTGTTTGGGTCCTTCATGGAGGATGAGACTAAGTTGTTTCAGGGCAGCCTGATATAAGTAGTACTAAAAGTGAGGACAAATCATGGGAACCATGACATCCGGTTTGGGCCACTGAATTTTTCTGTACTTTGTTTAGAAAATACGAAATGCTATTACTAAACGGAAATGTTAACGCCCACACGTGTGGGCGTTTGCACATCGCCCACACGCCTCCATCACCACTCATTTTGCCACGTATGAATAGATGACATCAGCAGAATTTTTTTTGGTTTTCGGCTTAAAAATGTTGTATCTCCTAAATAAAAAAGCGAACTAAAAATCCGTTTTCACCATTAAATCCGTCTCGACGAGATCTTCAAAACTAGACCCCATGTTGATATATTTCGACGAATTTGTTTTTTGCCAGAAGTTGCCACGATGTTTACACTGCAGTTGCCATAGGGCTTAAACTAAAGTTGCCATGTGGCAATTTTAGTTTGTAGATCATGGCAATTTTAGTATTTTGATGATGGCAATTCCAGTACTTTGACCATGAAAATTATTTTTTGTATGAACCATGGCAATTTTACGTGCATGTATCATGGCAATTTTAGTTTATGGTTCATGGCAAGTCTAGTTTTTTAATTCC
>NW_021227400.1:0-476 GCF_002162155.2 Triticum dicoccoides | reverse complement strand
TGGGCACTGTGGGGTCCAGGTGGGGCCTAGTCGCCCGTTGACCATTGACTCATCAACTGGTAAACAATGCAGGTGGGGCCCGTTTGTCAGTGTCACATGTTTTAGCAAAGATATTTAACTGCTTTTAATTAAGTTATTTAGGGCGTGGGTCCCACATGTCATTAGCTAATTAGGCTATTCTAATCCTAACATAATTAGTCAGCTAATTAAAAGAGGCCGGGCCCAGGTGGCGGTGGCAGGAGGCGGCGCGGGGAGAGGAGGCCATGCAGCCCAGGGAGCGGCCATGGCCTCCCTCTCCTTCTGTAGCTTCTATCTCTTTTCTTTTTATCTTTTATTTAACACCCTCGCTCCTTTTATTAAACTTAGCAACTAAATGACTTTTGGTTAAATGTGAAGACTGGCACATAAATTAAGCACATTATTACCAGGGTGCACAAAAAAGTTTAGGGCCAAAAGGAGTTGTCTAACCATTTTTA
>NW_021227399.1:0-2272 GCF_002162155.2 Triticum dicoccoides | reverse complement strand
TGTCTTTTTGAGCTTACCAATCTCATGCGTGCTAAAGGAAATGTTGGAATCATTAGCGATATCATATCCGAAGCTATTAGATTTCATAAAGGTAACCATTGTGATGATCATTTATCTGATGAATTACCCTCTCTAGGAATTGATCAATCACAAGATGATGTTGAACATGGATACTATGATGAAGATGATGATAGTGACTATGATCTTGATGATGCAATGAGGCATTTTGGTCTTATGGAAAATCTTCGTGGCTACATGGCTGGAGGAAAGGAATGGGTCCTTGATAGTGGATGTACTGATCATATGACCGGAGATGAAGAGATGCTCCGTGAGCTTGCTGAAAACAAAGGCCCTCGAAAATATGTCACTTTTGGTGATAATTCAAAGGGTAAGGTGGTTGGCCTTGGTAAGGTGGCCATCTCACATGATAGCTCCATACAAAATGTCATGCTCGTTGAATCCCTTGGATACAATTTACTTTCAGTTTCCAGACTTGCTGATTTCAGTTTCAATGTCCTATTCACTGAAGTAGATTGCCAAGTGTTTCGTAGAGACAATCATAAAATGGTCTTTACCGGTATACGTAGAGGAGATCTTTACATTGTTGATTTCACTAAAAAGGCTCAACCTAAAACTTTCTTAATTGCTAAATCTTCTAAAGGCTGGTTGTGGCATAGAAGACTAGGTCATGTTGGAATGCGAAATCTTGATAAGCTTATTAAAGGTGATCATATCCTTGGAATAAAAGATGTCATATTTGACAAGGATAGACTTTGTAGTGCTTGTCAAGCAGGAAAACAAGTTGGAGGAAGTCACCGCGCGAAGAACATCATGACCGCAAGAAGACCACTCGAGCTACTTCACATGGATCTCTTTGGTCCAAATGCCTACAAGAGTCTCGGTGGTAACTCATTTGGTCTAGTCGTAGTTGATGATTTTTCAAGATTTACGTGGGTGTTCTTTCTTGATGACAAATCGCAGGTCCAAAAGATCTTCAAAAATTTCGCTAGGAAGGCCCAAAATCAGTTTGACGTGAAGATCAAGAAGGTTCGGAGCGACAACTGAACGGAGTTCAAGAACGCAAATGTGGACACATTTCTTGACGAAGAAGGGATTTCACACCAGTTCCCGGCTACGTACACACCTTAACAAAATGGAGTTGTTGAGAGGAAGAACCGGACTCTTATCGAGATGGCAAGAACGATGCTTGATGATTACAAAACGCCAAAGCACTTTTGGGCGGAAGCGGTTGAGACAGCTTGTCATGCAACAAATCGCTTGTATCTTCACTAGCTACTCGGCAAGACGGCATACGTGCTCCTCACCGGTAACAAACCCCAAGTTGGATACTTTCGAGTATTCGGCTCAAAGTGCTACATTCTTGATAAGCATCGTCGTTCTAAATTTGCTCCTAAATCTCATGAAGGTTTCCTACTTGGATATGGCTCAAACTCTCACACTTACCGTGTCTACAACAATTTCACCCGAAAGGTTGAAGAGACGGTAGATGTGAAGTTTGATGAATCTAATGGCTCGCAAGTAGAGCAATTGCCAATTGATGTAGGAGACAAAGACCCTTTGTAAGCAATTCAAGACTTGTCCATTGGCAAGATTCGTCCAACGGAAGTAAAGGAGAGTACCTCGTCCGTCCAAGTGGAAGCTTCTACCTCACGACAAGGTGAACCAAGAGTTGATACGGAAGCATCCACAAGTGGGACACGCCAAGATGAAGAAAAGGAGGAAGTACACCAAGATGAACATCAACAACCTCCTTCTCCACCACGACAAGAGAACGACAACATCAACAATGAAGAAGGCCAAGAAGAAGAACAAGATGAAGAGGATGTTCCACCCCGACCCAAGCAAAAGCTTTCACGAGTTCGAGCAAGAATTGCCAAAGATCATCCCGTCGAGCAAATCTACAATGATATCCAAACCGGGAGAATCACTCGCTCTAAAAATCATTTAGCTAACTTTTGTGAACATTACTCATTCATCTCTAGCATTGAACCTATGAAGGTTGAAGAAGCATTGAAGGATCCAGATTGGATAAATGCTATGCATGAAGAGCTACACAACTTTGAGAGAAATCAAGTGTGGACATTGGTCGAGAAGCCCGACAACAACCACAACATCATTGGTACCAAATGGGTGTTTCACAACAAGCGAGATGAAGATGGAAAAGTGGTTCGCAACAAAGCATGTCTCGTCGCCCAAGGCTACACACAAGTTGAAGGTATGGACTATGGTGAGACATATGCTCCCGTTGCTA
>NW_021227398.1:0-1549 GCF_002162155.2 Triticum dicoccoides | reverse complement strand
GGTTTTGCACTAGTGAGTGTTGTCAGTAGATACATGGCTAATCCTGGAAAAGAGCATTGGAAAGCAGTTCAGTGGATTTTCAGATACCTGCGTGGTACTTCTAATGCTTATTTACAGTTTGGGAAAACTAGAGATGGACTTGTTGGTTTTGTTGATTCTGATTTTGCTGGTGATTTGGATAAGAGAAGATCGCTCACAGGTTATGTTTTCACCATTGGTGGTTGTGCTGTGAGTTGGAGAGCAACTTTGCAGTCTATTGTGGCATGTTCCACTACTGATGCCGAGTATATGGCTATTTCTAAGGCTTGCAAAGAAGCTATCTGGTTGAGAGGTTTATACAGTGAGCTTTGTGGAGATTCATCTTGCCCTACCGTATTTTCTGATAGTCAAAGTGCCATATATCTTATAAAGAATCCAATGTATCATGAGAGGACAAAGTACATTGATGTTAGATTTCACTATATTCGAGATGTTGTTGCTGAAGGTGATTTGAAGGTATGCAAGATAAGTACTCATGATAATCCTGCTGATATGATGACAAAGCCAGTTCCTACCAATAAGTTTGAGCTTTGCTCAGGCTTAGTTGGTATTTCTCACTAGTCCGATGGACTTTGACGCACAAGGTGTTTATACTCATTGGGATGGAGTTATTCACTTTCTTCGACTACTGGAGGGAATTTGGATCAAGTTGGAGATTGTTAAATTATGATCTAAATTCTAGTACCGTGTTGGACTAGACGTAGTACAAACAGTGTGGGCCTTTGCGTTGACGTCGACGCGTACGAGTACAACTCGTTTACTTGTCCTTCAAGGACTCTCATGTATTGCCCTCTTATATACCCCATGTAGTCGCACTTCAGACGGTTTGTCGTCTCGTGCTTGTAATACTTCTCCTCATAGTGATTGCGCCTTCGTGCGTCCGTGGTTTTCTCCCGCAAGGGTTTCCACGTAAAAATCCGTGTCTCTTATGTTTCGATTATTTCTCGTTATTATCTAACAGAAAACGCGTGAGACATTGAAGCATATTTGGTGTAGCATGCAGACGCCCATTGTGACGCATCTCGCCTTCACCTGCCACGCGTCCTAGTGCCCCCAACCATATACCAATGCCTGGGCCATAAGACGTACAGGAAATTACAGTAGTGTGTGTGTTGAGGTCTCCTGTGTGGGTGTTAGCTTGGTGTGTTCCCCCCTTTACGGGGGCACTCAAGGATGTCGTCCAAGCAAAACTCGTGAATCTTCCTACACAACATTCACCATACAACAAACCCCCTTTGTCTGGCCACAACAGACTGCATGTGGCTACCACTTCAGGGAGTTCAACAATTCTGATGCAGTGCTACTAGATAGATAGGTAGATAGATACTGCTGGCTGGCTTCCTAGTATACAAGGCAGCATGGATGAGATTTGTAGAGTGATTAACTTCACAGGACCATATGGTCTTGGAGTACAATATCTCACGGGCCAGGTCGGTGCATGGGAGATTCCAGTGCACCTCATGACTTTACTGAGTTGCATGATTGCATATCGTTTCCACAAACTCCTAAC
>NW_021227397.1:0-1487 GCF_002162155.2 Triticum dicoccoides | reverse complement strand
CCTGGACTAGAGACTTGAGTGTTTAGGCAGGCCGTGGCCGACACCCACGTTGGGCTTCCGCTTGAAGGTTGCCGAGTACATGTCGTGTAAACGGCGGTAAGTGGTGAGAGCGTGTGTGAAGAAGTACACCCCTGCAGGGTTAATATGATCTATTCGAATAGCCGTGTCTGCGGAAAAGGACTTCTGGGTTGCTTATATCAGTTCATAGACAAGTGAAAGTGGATACTCTAAAATACGCAAGATAAGCGTGAGTGCTATGGATGGCGTTCTCGTAGGGAGACGGGAGCGGATCCATAGTGGTGTATTGATATGGTGAATATGTGGACTCGTGTGCGCCACCTCAAAAAGTTACTCGCAGTCGTAGTTCAGGATAGCCACCGAGTCAAAGCTGGCTTGCTGCAGTTAAACCCCATCATCCCTTTGTTGATAATGATGCATATGTAGATAGTTCTGATGTAAGTCTTGCTGGGTACATTTGTACTCACGTTTGCCTATTTTATGTTTTTGCAGAGAGACTTCAGTCTCACTAGTATTTCCGCGTGGTCTTCGACGTTTAGCTTGTTACCTCAGCTACGATCTTGTGCCCTCGGCAGGATCTGATCGATAGTCAGGCTTCTCAGCCTTTTTCATTTATAGATGTCTGTACCCAGACATGATAGCTTCCGCTTGTGCTTTGACTTGTATGCTCTGAGTGTTGGGTCATGAGACCCCTGTTTGTAATATCTCGCTCCTCGGAGCCTATTGAATAGATTACTTGAGTCATAGAGTCATGTTGTGATGCCATGTTGTATTTGCACATATCGAGCATATTGTGTGTATGTTATTGAAATGCTTGGTATGTGTGGGATCTGACCATCTAGTTGTTTATCTTTAGTAGCCTCTCTTATGGGGAAATGTCTCCTAGTGTTTCCACCGAGCCATGGTAGCTTGCTACTGCTCCGGAACACTTAGGCTGGCCGGCATGTGTCCTTCTTTGTTCCTGTGTCTGTCCCTTCGGGGAAATGTCACGCGGTGAATACCGGAGTCCTGTTAGCCTGCTACAGCCCGGTTCACCGGAGTCCTGCTAGCCCAGTGCTACAGCCTGGATTCACTCGCTGATGACCGACACGTTCGATGCTGGGTCATGGATGCCTGTCCCTGTAGGTCTGTGCCGCTTTGGGTTTACGACTAGCCATGTCAGCCCGGGCTCCTTATCATATGGATGCTAGCGACACTGTCATATACGTGTGCCAAAAGGCGCAAACGGTCCCGGGCAAAGGTAAGGCGACACCCGTGGGAATACCGTGCGTGAGGCCGCAAAGTGATATGAGGTGTTACATGCTAGATCGATGTGGCATTGAGTCGGGGTCCTGACAGCGTTGGTATCAGAGCTTGACTGCCTGTAGGATTACCAAGCCAAACTGGTCGAAGTTGAGTCTAGAAATTCTTTAGTTATATAAGGGAATTGATTGTGGGATGGAACGTAAGGCTCTTTTTACTCCTTATAC
>NW_021227396.1:0-2060 GCF_002162155.2 Triticum dicoccoides | reverse complement strand
GCCGCCGCCGTCGTAGAACGCATCATCGGGAGAGGGGCTTGGAGAGCGTCGGGGTGTGGGTGGTGGGGTGAGGACTATGGGGGCTTGGAGAGCGTTGGGTGTGGACGGCGGGGTGAGGACGACGGGGCCTTTTATAGCCCACCGGGCGACAGTGCTGGTAGGCGGCCGGCCGGCCGGTGTTGCTCTCTCAGTAATGGCGGCGGCCTCGGGAGACGATAGGGGGCCTCGGGAACCGACGCCGCGCGGGTTGACGGGGCGACATGGGCTGACGAGGTAGTCACATGGACGGGCGATCGGAGTGATCTGAGCCGTCGTTGTGTTTAGGGGGTTGCATCGAAGAAGAAGTGATATATAAAACAATGTGGATTGAAATACAAAGCAAGCCATTGTTCGTTTGAACCAAAGTTATTTATCTCTATCTCTGAGGGTAACAAACCTTTTCTAGATGTGTGTACCGGTGGATGGAGAGGCGGAATGCAGTAAAAAAAAATCCCAAAAAAAACGAACCTATAGCTATTTTCCATCTAGAAGGTGGACGTCAGAATGATCGACAGCACTACTTATAAGAGAAAGGGTAATAGGATTCTGGTTCTCTGCCCTTAACTCACGTATCACACGAGCTATGTATGCGTGGATGTCAATTAGCGAGCAGTATGCATGTGTAATAACTCGTCAACAGTGATCTTCCGCACGCTCATGGAAGCAGTACTGACACTAGATATAGACCGGAACAGCGACACTCGTGCATCATGTGCTACCTGCAGCTATTGCGCGTGTGTGTGTGGAGGAGAATGGCTCCGGACAGTGAACGTACAAGATTCCAAAGCAAGACCAAACTGTCATCTGGACCAAGAGACGCCAACCAGGAGCCATGAATAACACACATTTTAGGGCATTTTTACTGTTACCCAGTCAACTTCGAGGACTACGAGCATGCAGCACTGCTGTTACCAGGGCAAATGTAATTGACAGTCAAACAGGAGACGTCTGTGTGCATCAACCGATATAGAGGTCGGAGGTGTTCCCTCATTTTTGGAAAAAAAGAAAAATCTACTAGAGGAGCTTATTTATTTTTATAAAAGGAGGATGCACCCCCGGCCTCTGCATCTCGACGATGCATGCGGTCATTTTATCAATTATTCACAAAAGGCCTTACAAGAAAGTACATTAGTAAGCTTGAAGCCACCCTCTACCTCTAGGCAACACCTGTCGCTACTCCTATCCCCTTGATGTAGTGGTACCAGGGCAAATGTAATTGACAGTCAAACAGGAGACGTATGTGTGCATCAACCGATATAGAGGTCGGGGGTGTTCCCTCATATTCGGCAAAAAAGAAAATCTACGAGAGGAGTTTATATGCCTGGGACACTCTGTAATGAGAAGAATTTCCATAAAACTTGCAAGATTCCTTCTAGTCAGAGGCTGCCAATGTCAGAAGGAAATGCTCTACTCCAAATGAGCTAGCTCAGCAAAGGCCTTCTCTGACAATGGCATTTGGAAGAGCTCATGAAGATGTCTAACTGAGAGCTGCATATTTTTTGCCAGCATTAACTTGATTTGCTCTCTATAAATTAATTTTCCTACTAACCAAAAGAAGGTGAACTCTCCGAAATGCATTGAAAGTGCACGAGGCATGATTCTTCTAGACATGAATGGTATATGTGGCCATGTGGGGTAATGAAACGAGTCTCTAACTGACGTGATTATATGTAGGTCAAGGATGCGGGCTCCCCGGTTGTCCTATAAATACCCGGAGGACTAACAGACTTAGATGCACCAAGCAAGACTGTCCTCAAGCACAAGTCTTGAAACATCTGTCTATTACTGATCTGTTCCACAAATTGCCTTCTATCCTACTCCATATAACACCCTTCCCAGCTCATCCAAAGATGAATCTTGGTACTCTTGTTATCATGGTGACTTTGCTGGTGTATTTTGTCTTGAAGAATATAAGAGTGCTACTGTCCCAGCAGCAACGTGGGCGACGAGGCAGGCTGCCCCCGGGGCCTGTCACGCTGCCCATCATCGGTAACATGCACCAGCTGATTCTGAACAAGCCA
>NW_021227395.1:0-424 GCF_002162155.2 Triticum dicoccoides | reverse complement strand
CCGTTGGATCCGAGAAGATCCAACGGTGTTCATGCATGATCCGCGTGTGTTGTGTGTGGACCAATCAAAACGCAATACATCGTACAACATTATGACCATCTAAATTGGTCGTAATATATTTTAAAACAAGATGTTATAGAAAAATGTTCTAATTTAACCAGATGATTCTACGTTTCTCTTTCCACAACAAAAATATTTTACGTTTCTCTAAGCCGCCTTGGAGGGGTGACACGTGTTCCCGTGGGACTGCTGCACCGCCCGTCCCTGTAACCTTATCTTCTCCCCAAGTCATCTTCATCCTCTAGATGATCAATCTTATGGCCACATTCTGGCATAGTTTGCTCAAACGATCTCATACTGTGCACAAGGGTGCATCTTGAAATGGCAAACAATTTTACCTAAGGGAGTTTCCATTTTCTTTGGA
>NW_021227394.1:0-940 GCF_002162155.2 Triticum dicoccoides | reverse complement strand
AACACAAAGATCTGTCCGGGGAGAAAAGTCACACCCTGGACCGCGTCGTTGTTGATGATCGGAGGAGCCATCGGGCCTATCGGTGACGACACAGAGGAACTCTCAATGAAAGCACCAATGTCGGTGTCAAAACCGGCGGATGTCGAGTAGGGGGTCCCGAACTGTGCGTCTAGGCGGATGGTAACAGGAGACAAGGGACACGATGTTTTACCCAGGTTCGGGCCCTCTTGATGGAGGTAAAACCCTACGTCCTGCTAGATTAATATTGATGATGTGTGTTACAAGAGTGGATCTACCACGAGATCAAAGAGGCTAAACCCTAGAAGCTAGCCTATGGTATGATTGTTGTTCGTCCTACGGACTAAAACCCTCCGGTTTATATAGACACCAGATAGGGTTAGGGTTACACAGAGTCGGTTACAATGGTAGGAGATCTACATATCCGTATCGCCAAGCTTGCCTTCCACGCCAAGGAAAGTCCCATCCGGACACGGGACGAAGTCTTCAATCTTGCATCTTCATAGTCTTGGAGTCCGGCCGATGATGATAGTTTGGCTATCCGGACACCCCCTAGTCCGGAACTCCCTCAGCCAGGATGCAGGCCCGCAAGGCCCAATGGGCCCACAGGACAGAGCGGTAGAGTTAGGCCCAGGACCCTGCTATAGAGAGGAGTTCAACAGAGCTGCCGCGCCGGGGCTTTTAAACAGGTGCGGGCGCTCCTCGGCTAATGAGGTGGGACTAAACTTGCCCGCACCGCACCTGCGCCAGTGCACCCTCTTTAGTACGGGGTGGTGGCTCCAACCGGTACTAAAGGGGGGTCTTCAGTACGGGTTGGAGCCACCACCCGATACTAAAGGGGGTGCACTTTCCGCCGCTTCGCCTGGCCAAAACAGCCCTGTATTACCGGTTGTGGCTCCAACCGGTACTAAGGGGGGGGGGG
>NW_021227393.1:0-391 GCF_002162155.2 Triticum dicoccoides | reverse complement strand
TCAGGTAACCCTCCGGCTCTCCGGTTTTCTCCGAAATCACCCGGAACACTTCCGGTGTCCGAATATAGCCGTCGAATATATCAATCTTTATGTCTCGACCATTTCGAGACTCCTCGTCATGTCCGTGATCACATCCGGGACTCCGAACTAACTTCGGTATATCAAAACTGATAAACTCATAATATAACTGTCATTGAAACCTTAAGCGTGCGGACCCTACGGGTTCGAGAACAATGTAGACATGACCGAGACACGTCTCTGGTCAATAAACAATAGCGGAACCTGGATGCTCATATTGGCTCCTACATATTCTACGAAGATCTTTATCGGTCAGACCGCATAACAACATACGTTGTTCCCTTTGTCATCGGTATGTTACTTGCCCGAGATT
>NW_021227392.1:0-385 GCF_002162155.2 Triticum dicoccoides | reverse complement strand
GGGATTCCGAGACTGATCGGGTCTTCCTGGGACAAGGTACATCCTTCGTTGATCGCAAGAGCTTATCATGGGCTAAGTTGGGACACCCCTGCAGGGTATAAACTTTCGAGAGCCGTGCCCGCGGTTATGTGGCAGATGGGAATTTATTAATGTCCGGTTGTAGATAACTTGACACCAGATCCGAATTAAAACGCATCAACCGCGTGTGTAGCCGTGATGGTCTCTTTTCGGCGGAGTCCGGGAAGTGAACACGGTCTTTGGGTTATGTTTGACGTAAGTAGGAGTTCAGGATCACTTCTTGATCATTGTTAGCTTCACGACCGTTCCTTGTTTCTCTTCTCGCTCTCATTTACGTATGTTAGCCACCATACTTGCTTAGCCGCTG
>NW_021227391.1:0-1663 GCF_002162155.2 Triticum dicoccoides | reverse complement strand
TAGCAGTAGACTGAAATTTGACATGAGCGAGTTCCAAAGCTCATCTTTGCATCTATTGTCGACATAAGAAACATCACCGTCCTTCTTCTTATGCCATTCTTGGATGCTGATCGGGACGCTGCCCCTAACAACAACTCTGCACCGATGTATCAGTCGGTCTTGGGTCCGTTTGGGAACATTCAGTTTGCCATCTGGACCGACTTCTTCGATCGTAAGCCTTTAATTCTCGCCCAACCTTTCCTTCGGGACTCGTCTCCTTATAGAAGGTTGGCTCGATCTAGAGGGCTAAAAGAAGAAAGAAGCATTGATATATGTACATACAAAACAATTTAACGCATCTACTCAGCAGAGGCTTAATTAATATATATACCTCGCCGGACTTTGCAACAGTTAAGGCTCCAACACCGGCGTAGCCGTCATCTCCTCCCTCCATTCTATTATCGAAGTCATCATCCTCTCTTCCCTCGCCATCGGTGTCGTTGAGAAACTGTGAGGGTTTATAGTTAGGAATGGAGGGAGTAGGTCATTTGTATTTTAAATTTTGGTTCAAATGTTATCGATCCTAATTTTCAACCAATTCATGAAGCAACGCGTGGGGTATCATTTGTTCCTCTGTATCCTCTTGTATACAAATATAAGAGATGCCCCACAATGGGCTGCACATTTCCTCAAGATCAGACACGATTGGAATGTTTGTACTATAGACAAAACTACCTCATTGATAGGAGGTCTCTCAAAAGTGCTCGTGGGGGATACTGTGTCCATGCTTGTGTTTATTAAGGTAAGGGTATGTTTGTGTATGTGGGCGACTTGGACTGTACTACGGTTACCAAATACTCCCTCCGGAAATACTTGTCGGAGGAATGGATGTATCTAGATGTATTTTAGTTCTAAATACATTTATTTTTATGCATTTCTTCGACAAGTATTTCCGGACGGAGGGAGTATATAACGTTCGTGTGTGTGCCCGCCCGGGTGTGTTTTCTTCAGCGTCAATGACCAAGATCGTGTGTACTCTTTCACAAGACTTGGCACGACGCCACGGAGGACGCTGACGAATATTGGCCACGCAGGTGAAAGTTGGTGGGGGGCTCCTTGTCTTGTCCGGGCAGCTGATCGACCACACTTGACTGAGTACGTGGTGAGCCAAATCATTCCAGCCGTGACCAGGTACAAGTAAGCTTGATCATGCCTCGCCTCCGGGGCCATGCCGCAGCAGCTGCGATGGCCATTGCCGTCCACCACCTGCTCCTCGCGCTGGCGCTGTTCCCGCTCGCAGCGGCGCAGCAGGAGTACCAGGCAAACGCGCTCCGTGCTCGGCTACACCTGCACCAACACCTCCAGCTCCCTGCCGGCATGCGCCACCTACATCGCCTTCCGCTTCGACCTGCCCAGCTACGGCTCCCCCGTCACCGTCGCCTACCTTCTCAACGCCAGCGTGCCCGCCATCGCCCCGGCCAACGACGTGCCCGTCGCCTCCCCGTTCCGGAACAACACCTTGCTCCTCGTCCCGTTCCCCTACGCCTGCACCGCCGCCGGCCGCTACCAGCACGAGGCCGCCTACGCCGTCCAGTTCCGAAAACATATAATAGAACACCTGCACCCAGGCCCTCCCTATCTAACCATCCATTCTGCGCATCGCGATTCGTGCAAACACATTTCT
>NW_021227390.1:0-1242 GCF_002162155.2 Triticum dicoccoides | reverse complement strand
AGAATCCATGGAGGGATTGAGAGTTAGCAAGCTCGAAGAAGGTCAACAATGGGGGAAGAACACGAGATCAAAGGATAAGGTTCAATGGGGAAGAAGACCCCCTTTTATAGGACCTCCCGAATCCAACCGTTATGTGCTCAGGTCGTGCACAAGCGGTACTACCGCTTGGAGGAGCGGTACTACCGCTTAGCACGCTCAAAACAGCCCAAACGAGAGAGAAAACACGAGTTTTTGATCCGGGGCGGTACTACCGCTTAGGAGCCATGGTAGGACTGCTCTAGAGCGGTACTACCGCTCAGGAGCCGCGGTAGTACCTCTCTAGAGCGGTAGTAAAAAATTACATCCGCTCTAGACGCGGTAGTACCGCTGCAGCCTTCACCAAAACAACCACAACTTTTGCAAACGGACTCCGAATTCGATGAAACCAAGTTTGTTGGAAAGCTAGCGACAAGGGCTAACACAATCTTGAAAGAAATATCAATAAGAAGCAACTTAGAAAAGGCCCATAAGAAAATGGTGAGAACCCTTCCTCGGATAAGACCGGTAAAACCTCCAACACCGAAAACATCATAGAAGACACATGCGAACTCTGTTTTCGATGAACTCAAGCTTGTCATCAAGATGACCATAAGCTCTAAGACTCACAAAGAGAATAAAACAAGAACCAAGAAACATGATACAAGGATGCAATGGTTTGAGCTCTCTACGAATGATACGATCAAACAACTCATCGAGAGCCCCCCTTGATAGTACGACAATCGATCCTATAACCCGGTCTCCCACAACTACCATGAGACCGGTAAAATAGAAAACCTATCAAGGGCAAACCTTTACCTTGCACATGGTCCACTTGAGCTAGATGATGACGATCTTCACTCCCTCAAGTTGGACCACCTTTCTTGATTGTGTTGGCTCGATGAAGACTAGATGATTGCTCCCCCATAGTCCACTATGGGTGAGACACACTTCGGCTCATCTTCACAAGTCTATTGACACCACAATGGATGGAAAGATTCAAGCACTTGATCTCTTCGTGATGCTCCACTTGAACTTGCACACGGCAATCTTGATGACGATCACCACTTGATGCCATCCTTTCCATGGGTTGTATGATATCTTCCTCTTGATGCAAGCCCATGGATACGTACCTAACCCCACATAGAACTCTCACATAGACCATGGGTTAGTACACAAAGTGAAATGGACAATGCTTACCATACCATGGGATCACTTGATCCCTCT
>NW_021227389.1:0-1514 GCF_002162155.2 Triticum dicoccoides | reverse complement strand
AGCAGGAGCCACAGAAGTATCAACAGCAGCACCAACAGTTTGGCCAAACGCAAGAGGAACACGGCTTGCTCGGCGGAGGTCTGCTTCGCGACGTGGAGGTAGTCGTTGTTGTTGTTGTTGGAGAGGTGCGTTAGGTGCAGCGGGTGGTGGTGGTGGAAGACGCGCGAGCAATTCATTGAACTTGTTATCGAGCTTTGTTTCGAACGTCTTCTCAAGGCCAGTGATCTTCTCCATGGCCTCTTCAAAATTGTTCAGCACATCTTGCACCTGTTCAGTCATCATTTGCTGAAACTTATCATGAAGCTCCTTGTTCGATAAATTCTCCCAGTCAATCTCGTCGGCTTGTGATCCTGGCATGGTTAGCAGCAATAGAAACACACAAGAATATGATCCTACAGACTACGAACAAGTGGTGGTGGTGGGTGTCACAAATCCGTCAAGCAAATCTCAAATTCTTACCAGTTCTTACCCAGCAGCAGGCGGTGATCGGCAACCTTTGTAGTCAAAAACTCTCAAAGCTTGGATAGAGCGATTACCAGGGAGAGTCAAACGCACGACGTAGATGTATGTGGAGCTGGGAAGGCTTATACTATGGTAGCAAAAAGGGTCAGCAATAATCAATTCAGAGATGCAAAGTTAAATAAACGCTCAACGACGGTACTGTGCTGGTCCTAGGCTAGACTGTGCTAGAGACGCGAGCCTAGAACACCAACAAAATCACGGCGCGGCACGTAAACAAGGGAAAAGCACACTCTGAATTTTTTTTTCGCTCTTTTTTTTGCGCTCTTTTTTTTTGCGCTCTTTTTTTTGCGCTGCTTTTTTTTTTTGCGAAAAATCACTATAATGGCGAGTGTCTCAAAACTCTTCCTAGCTCAAACTGACAGGATGGGCACGAAATTTTTCGACCAATTTTTTTTTTTTCGACTGCCCGGACCCAAAAACTGGAAACGGGTCAAAAAAAACTTCCTATAATGGCACCTGTCTCAAAACACTCAGAAACACCTAAAAATAGGATAGCCAGAATTTTTTTCGGAAAATGCGTTTTCGAAAAATTTTGGGCCTAAACGGAGCGTGGCTACCCGACTCTTTTTTTTTTCTTTCCGAAACCTACTCCGGCAAGGAAACACGAATCGGAATCTGGATGGATCCCGAAAACAAACCTAATAAGCAAGGAACTCGGATTGGTGGTGGATATATGGTGGTGGTATATGGCAGCGGTGGTGGTAGCGGTGGTAGTATATGGATATGGATCGGTGGTGGTATATGGACACGGATTGGTGGTGGTATATGGATACGGATTCGGTGCGGTGGTGGTAGATGGCAGGGGCGATGATGATGGTGCGGCGGCGGCGTGACAACTTATGACCAGAACTCGAAACTCTAAAAGACTAGACTCTAAGACCAGCAACTAGACACGACGATGCAACCACAAATTCAACAAAGCAAAACCCTAAAAAGATTATGCAAAGGCTCAGATTGGTTCGGATATGATGAACTAACCCTAATTTTTTTTG
>NW_021227388.1:0-609 GCF_002162155.2 Triticum dicoccoides | reverse complement strand
GTCAGCTCCGCAAGCGCACCCCAGGCTAAGCCCTTCTTCTTCCAGGAGGTGAGCCGCATGGGGATGCCAGATCGGAATTCGGGGGCCACCGCCCAGTTGGCGTCGCAAGGCTCGGTGATGTAGAACCACCCCGATTGCCACCCCTTGACGGTCTCCACATAGGAGCCTTCGAGCCAGGTGACGTTGGGCATCTTTCCCACCATGGCGCATCCACACTCCGCTTGCTGGCCGACCACTATCTTCGGCTTCATGTTGAAGATCTTCAGCCACAGGCCGAAGTGGGGCTTGATGCGGAGGAAAGCCTCGCACACGAGATAAACGCCGAGATGTTGAGGATGAAATTAGGGGCCGGATCATGAAAATCTAGCACATAGTAAAACATGAGCCCGCGGACAAATGGGTGGAGGGGGAATCCCAGTCCGCGGACGAAGTGGGCGAGGAACACAACCCTCTCGTGGGGTTCCAGAGTCGGAACGATATGCCCTGCGTCCGGGAGATGGTGCGCGATGTCTGCGGCCAAGTATCCGGCCTCCCGGAGCTTCGTAATGTCCTCCTCCGTGACGGAGGAGGCCATCCACTTGCCTCCCGCTCCGAACATGTTTGAAATGG
>NW_021227387.1:0-1513 GCF_002162155.2 Triticum dicoccoides | reverse complement strand
GGAAGGCTTTCACATCGTGGCTCGACACCGTCGCCGGTGGCCGGCGTGACCCCATCCGCCGCATCGGGAAGGCCGGCTGTGCCCTTCTTCTCTCTCACACTCTCTGTTGCAGGAGATGGGGAGAGACAGAGGGAGGAAAAGGAGGTGGATCGCGTGGCGCAGCGCGACGCAGTTGCGCTCGTCGCCATCGCCGGCGACCGGTGCGCCGCGGTGGCTGATATGTCCATTTTGCATCATGCTTTTATATCAATATTTATTGCATTATAGGTTGTTACTACACATTATATATCAATACTTATGGCTATTCTCTCTTATTTTACAAGGTTTACCATGAAGAGGGGGAATGCCGGCAGCTGGAATACTGGCTGGAAAAGAAGCAAACATTGAAAACCTATTCTGCACTGCTCCAAAAATCCTGAAACTCCGCGAAAATTATTTTTTGAATTAATAAGAATTATTGAGCGGAAGAAGTACACCAGGGGTCCCACACCCTGTCAAGGAGGGTGGGGGCGCATCCCCCCTTACTGGGCGCGCCCCCTGTCTCCTGGGCCCCCTGGTGGCCCCCGGTGTCCATCTTCTGCTATATGAGGGCTTTTACCCTGGAAAAAATCATGGGCAAGCTTACGGGATGAAACTCCGCCGCCACGAGGCGGAACCTTGGTGGAACCAATCTAGGGCTCTAGCGGAGCTGTTCTGCCGGGGACACTTCCCTCCGGGAGGGGGAAATCATCACCAACGTCATCACCAACAATCCTCTCATCGGGAGGGGGTCAATCTCCATCAACATCTTCACCAGCACCATCTCCTCTCAAAACCCTAGTTCATCTCTTGTATCCAATCTTGTATCAAAACCACAAATTGGTACCTGTGGGTTGCTAGTAGTGTTGATTACTTCTTGTAGTTGATGCTAATTGGTTTACTTGGTGGAAGATCATATGTTCAGATCCTTAATGCATATTATTACCCCTCTGATTATGAACATGAATATGCTTTGTGAGTAGTTACGTTTGTTCCTGAGGACATGGGTGAAGTCTTGCTATTAGTAGTCATGTGAATTTGGTATTCGTTCGATGTTTTGATGAGATGTATGTTGTCTTTTCCTCTAGTGGTGTTATGTGAACGTCGACTACATGACACTTCACCATTATTTGGGCCTAGAGGAAGGCATAGGGAAGTAATAAGTAGATGATGGGTTGCTAGAGTGACATAAGCTTAAACCCTAGTTTATGCGTTGCTTCGTTAGGGGCTGATTTGGATCCACATGTTTCATGCTATGGTTAGGTTTACCTTAATACTTTTGTTGTAGTTGCGGATGCTTGCAATAGATGTTAATCATAAGTGGGATGCTTGTCCAAGTAAGGGTAGTACCCAAGCACCGGTCCACCCACATATCAAATTATCAAAGTACCGAACGCGAATCATATGAGCGTGATGAAAACTAGCTTGACTATAATTCCCATGTGTCCTCGGGAGCTCCTTTCTCATTATTACAAAGTTTCCAAGCTTATCCTTT
>NW_021227386.1:0-830 GCF_002162155.2 Triticum dicoccoides | reverse complement strand
GGCGGCGGCGGAACCCTAGCGGGAGGCAGCGGACGAGAGCGGGAGGGAGCGAACCTTGTTTGCTTTTTTCGGTCTTAGTCATCTTTTAGACTAGCTTTAGTTCATCATCCTCTCCTTCAGTACGTATACCTTACCTCTGGCAGCAAGCAACAACATGAGTTCTTTTAGTGTAATGACTTGTACTATTTACGTTACTGGTATAGTGATTGTTCTGTTTTATACTACTCTACTCGTCCTGATGAAATTATAAGTCATGGATTGCTTCCACTCAACGAAATGAAGGGATTAGCTTCCCCGGTTGTATAAAAACATTTACATATATATGGGGGTATTCTTGGATTGGAGCCATTGTAGGGATTTCTGAGCACAAGGAGCAGTTAATACAATGGCTGACAAGTGATATGCAGGAGGAAAGAAGCGAGATTACCATTGTGTGGGGGCATGCCATGTGCTGGGAAAACAACTTTGGTTGCTCATGTGTACAAAACTGTAAAAGTATCCTTCGATGCCTCTGCATGGATAACTGTGTCGGAGAGTTATCATGTTAAGGACTTGCTGAAGAAGATTGCCAAAGAATTTGGCATACTAGTTGATGTGTCTAACATGGAGATCAAAAACCTAGCAGAGACCATCTATGAATACCTCCAAGGTAAAAGATACATCTTAATTCTAGATGATGTTTGGACTACTGATGTTTGGTCAGAAATAAGGAGTGTCTTTCCGTCTAGTGGCCGACTTGTTATCACATCAAGAAAGCATGAAG
Organism: Triticum dicoccoides; assembly: GCF_002162155.2. Lineage (NCBI taxonomy): Eukaryota > Viridiplantae > Streptophyta > Magnoliopsida > Poales > Poaceae > Triticum > Triticum dicoccoides. Next base: position 67 of record NW_021227386.1, on the reverse strand, counting down.
TATCATCATTGTCAACTACTGCCTCTGTAAACTAATATAAGAGCGTTTAGATCACTACTGTAGTATT
>NW_021227385.1:0-392 GCF_002162155.2 Triticum dicoccoides | reverse complement strand
GCAAAAAGAGTTACATCGAATATATCTCCAAGAAGATCGAGGAGAACTTTGTATTGAGATTCAAAGAGAGAGAAGAAGTCATCTAGCTAATAACTATGGACCCAAAGGTCTGTGGTAAACTACTCACAACTCATTGGAGAGGCTTTGGCGTTGATGTAGAAGCCCTCAGTGATCGACTCCCCCTCCGGCGGAGCACCGGAAAAGGCTCCAAGATCGACTCCCCCTCGCGGGTACAGAAGGTTGCGGCGGTGGAAATAGTTTTTCGTGGTGCTCCTGGATGTTTTCGGGGTACGTAGATATATATAGGCAAAGGAAGTCGGTCAGAGGAGCCACGATGGGCCCACGAGGAAGGGGGCGCCCCCCCTAGGGCGCGCCCTACACCCTCGTGGCCG
>NW_021227384.1:0-1189 GCF_002162155.2 Triticum dicoccoides | reverse complement strand
TCTCGTCGGCTTGTGATCCTGGCATGGTTAGCAGCAATAGAAACACACAAGAATATGATCCTACAGACTACGAACAAGTGGTGGTGGTGGGTGTCACAAATCCGTCAAGCAAATCTCAAATTCTTACCAGTTCTTACCCAGCAGCAGGCGGTGATCGGCAACCGTTGTAGTCAAAAAACTCTCAAAGCTTGGATAGAGCGATTACCAGGGAGAGTCAAACGCACGACGTAGATGTATGTGGAGCTGGGAAGGCTTATAATATGGTAGCAAAAAGGGTCAGCAATAATCAATTCAGAGATGCAAAGTTGAATAAACGCTCAACGACGGTACTGTGCTGGTCCTAGGCTAGACTGTGCTAGAGACGCGAGCCTAGAACACTAACAAAATCACGGCGCGGCACGTAAACAAGGGAAAAGCACACTCTGAATTTTTTTTTTCGCTCTCTTTTTTTTTGGCGCTCTTTTTTTTTGCGCTGCTTTTTTTTTTTGCGAAAAATCACTATAATGGCGAGTGTCTCAAAACTCTTCCTAGCTCAAACTGACAGGATGGGCACGAAATTTTTTCGACCAATTTTTTTTTTCGACTGCCCGGACCCAAAAACTGGAAACGGGTCAAAAAAAACTTCCTATAATGGCACCTGTCTCAAAACACTCAGAAACACCTAAAAATAGGATAGCCAGAAATTTTTTCGAAAAATGCGTTTTCAAAAAATTTTGGGCCTAAACGGAGCGTGGCTACCCGACTCTTTTTTTCTTTCCGAAACCTACTCCGGCAAGGAAACACGAATCGGAATCTGGATGGATCCCGAAAACAAACCTAATAAGCAAGGAACTCGGATTGGTGGTGGATATATGGTGGTGGTATATGGCAGCGGTGGTGGTAGCGGTGGTAGTATATGGATATGGATCGGTGGTGGTATATGGACACGGATTGGTGGTGGTATATGGATACGGATTCGGAGCGGTGGTGGTAGATGGCAGGGGCGATGATGATGGTGCGGCGGCGGCGTGACAACTTATGACCAGAACTCGAAACTCTAAAAGACTAGACTCTAAGACCAGCAACTAGACCGACGATGCAACCGCAAATTCAACAAAGCAAAACCCTAAAAAGATTATGCAAAGGCTCAGATTGGTTCGGATATGATGAACTAACCCTAATTTTTTTTTGTGTGGCTTTTTCGTGGACT
>NW_021227383.1:0-708 GCF_002162155.2 Triticum dicoccoides | reverse complement strand
TATGGTGAACCGTTATGTGATGAAGTCGGAGCATGATTTATAGTTTGATTGTCTTCCTTATGAGTGGCAGTCGGGGACGAGCGATGGTCTTTTCCTACCAATCTATCCCCCTAGGAGCATGCGCGTAATACTTTGCTTTGATAACTTGCAGATTTTTGCAATAAGTATATGAGTTCTTTATGACTAAGGTTGAGTCCATGGATCATACGCACTCTCACCCTTCCACCATTGCTAGCCTCTCTAATACCGCACACCTTTCGCCGGTATCATACACCCACCATATACCTTCCTCAAAATAGCCACCATACCTACCTATTATGGCATTTCCATAGCCATTCCGAGATATATTGCATGCAACTTTCCACCGTTCCGTTTATTATGACACACTCCATCATTGTCATATTGCTTAGCATGATCATGTAGTGACATCGTATTTGTGGCAAAGACACCATTCATAATTCTTTCATACATGTCACTCTTGATTCATTGGAAATCCCGGTACACCGCCGGAGGCATTCATATAGAGTCATATTTTATTCTAAGTACCGAGTTGTAATTGTTGAGTTGTAAGAAAATAAAAGTGTGATGATCATCATTATTAGAGAATTGTCCCAGTGAGGAAAGGATGATGGAGACTATGATTCCCCCACAAGTCGGGATGAGACTCCGGACGAAAAATAAAAAAGAAAGAAAAGAGGCCATAAAAAA
>NW_021227382.1:0-414 GCF_002162155.2 Triticum dicoccoides | reverse complement strand
TTTATTATGACACGCTCCATCATTGTCATATTGCTAGCATGATCATGTAGTTGACATCGTATTTGTGGCAAAGCCACCATTCATAATTCTTTCATACATGTCACTCTTGATTCATTGCATATCCCGGTACACCGCCGGAGTCATTCATATAGAGTCATATTTGTTCTAAGTATCGAGTTGTAATTGTTGAGTTGTAAGAAAAATAGAAGTGTGATGATCATCATTTTTAGAGCATTGTCCCAAGTGAGGAAAGGATGATGGAGACTATAATTCCCCCATAAGTCGGGATGAGACTCCGGACGAAAAATAGAAAAAGAAAATAAAAGAGGCCATAAAAAAAAGAAAAGGCCCAAATAAAAAAATGAGAGAAAAAGAGAGAAGGGACAATGTTACTATCCTTTTACCACACTTGTG
>NW_021227381.1:0-386 GCF_002162155.2 Triticum dicoccoides | reverse complement strand
GGTGACTCAGATGATGGCGGCTTTGTCGCGGGCGACTCGTGAGCCGGCGACGGCGCGACTCGTGAGCCGGCGTTCCTATAACCCGTTGTATGTTCGACGCTAGTAAGCAAACGGACATCCAGGTTGATTGATCAACAATAACCACCGTTCATAGCCGTATGTGCAACTCGCTAGTATAGTACTCAACAGACCCTTTTCTGCTTTGTCTCTCCTTCCTTAGCGAATTGTTGTATTAGGGACGCTCAAAACCAGCTCACAGACGAGCTTTAGAAGCAGGGCAGGGCAGGAGCGCCGCGGCACAAGAAACCAGCGGGCGGCCAGCACGACAGAGTAAGGCGGGTCGTGCATGGCGGTTTAGAATAGCAACAACCGACGGGGCCCCGATG
>NW_021227380.1:0-3529 GCF_002162155.2 Triticum dicoccoides | reverse complement strand
TGACAGCACCTGTCAGCCAGGTGGATCGCCACCGCTCTATGATGCATTCGACACTCAAGCAAGCTCGTGGTAGGTAGCAGCAAGCTAAAGTCCATAAATTTCCATGCGCAAAAGAAAAAGAAAAAAAAAGAAGAGAGAAGAGTCCATCAATTCCCATTCGTCACACTTCTTTTTATAACATTTATTACAATTACAAATGCAATCTGTTTAATACTACTTAAATTTCTTGTTTCCTACCTACTTAACATTGTGACCATTTCTTTTTACACAACTTCGAATGGTCCCGCTGAACAATCAGTGCTGAAAATCTAGATCCTCTGAGCGCTATTAGCTTTCAAGACCATAGTAATGTTGTCTGGGAGCACTCCTCTAAAGTTCACAAATTTATAAAAGGATTTAACTGTGTAAATCCCTTTAGAGCCAAAGTTCCAAATAATAGTATCATCACTATCATTCAAAACAATGTTCTTGACTAAGCTAAAAAGTTCGTTCCAAGCAGCAAACATGGTCTAGGTAAAGCACCTCCTGAAGGTGATTTTCAGGTGTGTACCATCCCAAACCTCGCTGATAGAAACGTTGATGGGATTGGCAATGTTATATAACTCCCAATAGCTGGTAGCAAGTGTGGTATTGTCGATCCACTGATCTTCCCAAAATCTAACACTCCTACCATTGCTAACCTTCCACGAGAAACCTACCTTAGCAGCTTTTACCGCTCAAAGAATCCCTTTCCAGAGGGGGGAAGCTCCAGTATCAGGACAAGCAAAGATATTAGGGCTATGAGTTCTGTATTTGGCAGCCCTCTCTCCGGTTGGTGCGCCATACTACTCACTCGTGAATACCAGCAATCTGTTACATCTAAGAATAAATATTATATCTTGCCTAAGAATACAATAATTGCAGGTTACCCATACATGCTGCCCCTCATTTTATAAATTTCTTTTTGCTGCCCCTCAATTATTTATACAAGTAAAATAACCATAAGGTACACACCAATGGAAACAGTAACTCGTGAAGGCCATTCTGAATATCCGATGTGTTGTTTGGCCTTTGTTTCAGACGGAAACAGTAACCTTGATTTGCTTGCCTACCTACTTAATCACGACGTGGTTACTGTACACACTGAGTGCAGTATACTCAATCACGACGTGGTTGGACACAAGAACACAAGATTGATTTGTCCTCAGTACAGTAGACAGCGATTCAGGATCCAGTAAATAAACAGAGCAGCCCTTATAAGAATAAACAGTCGTAGTACCGTGACAGCACCTGTCAGCCAGGTGGATCGCCACCGCGTTCTATGATGCATTGGACACTCAAGCGAGCTCGTGGTAGGTAGCAGCAAGCCATTAATTTCCATTCGGCTCACCTTTTTTATAATATTGGCAATTACAAATGCAATCTGTTTATATAATACTCCCTCCGTTCGGAAATACTCGCCGGAAGAATTGATGTATCTAGATGTATTTTAGTTTTAGATACATTCATTTTTATGCATTTCTCTGACAAGTATTTCTGGACGGAGGAAGTACTAAAAGATTCTTGTTTCCTACTCCCTACCAAAGTTAGTACTCCCTCCGTCCGGAAATATTTGTCGAAGAAATGGATAAAAATGGATGTATCTAGAACTAAAATATGTCTAGATACATCCATTTCTCCGACAAGTATTTCTGGATAGAGGGAGTACAAAGTTGCGTCATCTATTTTGAAACGGAGGGAGTACCTACTACTGAACAACATAGACCATTTTTTTACACAACCTCAAATTGTCCCGGTGATCATTCAGTGCTGAATCCTCTTGTGGCTCTTGTTATAGGCGTAGGAGCTGGCGAGCCAAAGGAAAAGCACGAGCTCAGCGGCTGAGAGTCCGGCGAGCAGCCAGTAGAAGTAGTCGAGGTGGGCGCGGTTGAGGTTGTCAGCAAACCAACCATCACCACCGCCACTTCTAGTAACACGGTCGATGAAGGAGATGAGGGCGCTGCTGATGAACCCGCCGATGCCCATGACGCTGAAGTAGAGCGCCAGGCCGAGGCTGCGCAGCTCGCGGGGCATCTGGTCGTAGAAGAACTCCTGCATGCCCACCATCGCCAGCACGTCTGCCATCCCCATCATCACGTATTGCGGCACCAGGCATGCCCAGCTCATCGATACCGTCGCCCCAGCATCGTCCACCAGCCGTGCTCCCATGCCGTCTCTAGTCGTTGGCCCTCCACCAGCGCCGCTGCGATGATCGCTCCCATTGACACCGCCATGCCCGTGCCCATGCGCTGCAGGAGCGTCAGCCCCGATGCCTTGCCAGTAAGACGCCCTAGTGCCGGCACCAGCAAACGATCATAGATGGGGACGAACAACAGGATGCTCGCTGGCCCCAGTGTCTGAAGAGCGGCCGGCGGTAGCTCAAGGCCTCCGAAGACGCGACGGTCCAGGGTGCGACCCTGCTTGTTGAATAGCGTCATGATTTGCGCGTACGCAACCCCATACGCCAGGCATGCCGCCCAGATCGGCAACAAACGGAGCATGCTTCGCGCCTCCTCGGACTTGGCCACAACATCCTCATCTTGGTGTCCATTTGTACTGAAGGGGAAGCTTGAGCTCTTGATGAGTGTGCCAAGGCTACGACCGAGGCGGGCGAAAGGACTCTCAACATCGGTGGTGGGAACGCAGAAGCGATAGGTGGGGGTGCCAGAGAGGAATACGATGAAGGTACAAACCATGATGGCGCAAAGCATGCCGAAGCCGATTCCCCAACCAACGTTCTCCTGGATGTAGCTGACGACGGCGACGGAGATGGAGATGCCAACGGCCATCGAGAAGAACCACCAGTTAAAAGGGAGCTACGGGATGCACGCTCTTTGGGGTGCTCGGGATCAAATTGGTCGGCTGCGAAAGCCAAAGCGCACGGCTTGTCGGCGCCCTGCGCCAGGGCGATTAGGTAGAGCCAAGGTTTTGGTTACCGGTCGAAATTTCGAGATTTCCCGTGGTTACCGCGTATTTCCGTGCCCCTCGGTAAATCCACGTACCAAGCAAAAAATACCAGTTTTTTGAATTATTTGAATTTAAACACTCGATTTGTAGTAAAGTACGTAGGATCTAATTAATGTCATGAGAGTTGGTTCTGGCGTGTTGGTAGCAACGTAGTTCCTGTTTTAAGAGGTCTTTGGTTCAAATATTCGTTTATTAACTTATTTGAATTCAAAATTCAACTATAAAATTCGTTCGAAATATTCTCGGTATTTCTCGGTAACCATGGTAACCGCGTTTACCAGTCCCCCTCGGTAAAAATGCCTCATTCGGTAACCAAAACCTTGGGTAGAGCGAGGCATAGAAGAAGGCCACCTGTAGCGACGAAGGGCCGGAAGAGGTATGGATGTCGCCAGCCGGCAAGGAGCTTTGCTGGAGTAGAGTGGACGCTAGAGTGACCATGCCGTATCCCTGCATGGATGCACACAATTTTAACTTGCTTAGTGTTGGCTTAATTTTTAATAATCACGAAAAGGAGAAATTTTCTAGGCCCTAGAAATTGTTGACA
>NW_021227379.1:0-393 GCF_002162155.2 Triticum dicoccoides | reverse complement strand
CACTAACAGAAAGTTTATAATTTTCCTAAAACTAAAAAGCAAAAAGAATTAAAAAATAAAGCAAAAAACAAAAGAAAATAAATAATGCAGAAAACAAAACAAAAAAACAACAATAAGTATTTTGTTGTAAGTAGAAACAAAATAAAATAAATAAAGCAAGAAAGAAAACAAAAAAAAGATTTTTCAAATTTGAAAAGTAATGGCACTAACAAAAAGTTTATAATTTTCCTTAAACTAGAAGCAAAAAGAATTAAAAAATAAAGCAAAAAACAAAAGAAAATAAATAATGCAGAAAACAAAACAAAAAAACAACAATAAGTATTTTGTTGTAAGTAGAAACAAAATAAAATAAATAAAGCAAGAAAAAAAAGTGCCACCTACTGGGCCCCCACG
>NW_021227378.1:0-4122 GCF_002162155.2 Triticum dicoccoides | reverse complement strand
TTATTGTACTGTCATGATTGAAAATGAATAGACTAGAAATTTCTTGCAAAAAAAACAGAGGAAGACCAAGCCATGATATAGAGAAACATATACAACATCCAGAAATATGTTAGTTGGGAGAACCTGAGGCTTCTCAGAGCTCAGCGAGTCTCGGCCGTCGGATCATTTTTTTGATGCGTTCTGGACCGTAGGATTTCGCTTGGGAGAGACCTTCGCCGTTGGATAAAAAAAAATCACTGCTACAATGAATAGTTACCATCTCATTCGTGCCACCACACGTAATTCCCGTGCCCCGCCGTGGGCATTTTTGTAATTTCACTGCACTATGTAAAAGTGCAACACCCATAGGGTTTCTCCCCAATCGGCTTCCTCCCCTCTTACTGTTCACGCGAGGGAGATCCGCCACCACCCACTCTCCTCCCCGTCCGCCGCCGCCACCGACCAACCGCAGTTGCGCTAACATCCCCTCCCCTTACCTCGATCCAGAGCAGCATCTACCCTCCATGGACGAGGACGACCACCACAGCGACGATGGCGCCCCACCCCCGGAGCGCCAGGAGGACGGCGCTGACGTCGAGATCGCGCACATCGATCCCGAGATCCTGCGCCTCTCCTCCAGTTTCCTCCACCTCCGCATCTTCCGGGCCACGACGCCCAGCCGACCAGGACGGGGCCGCAGGAGAGGGAGAGAGGCCTCGCCCCTATCGATCTGGACAGGGCCGCGGCCTGCCTACACCACCGCCAGCCCGTTGCCGCAGCGCGCCTTGCCGGCCGACGCCTCCGCTGCCCCGCCGTCCAGGTCTAGCCCCACTCCCCCGTCACTCCTCCCACATCCTCTGCAGGTGCTCCCCCATCACTCCTCCTTCTCCTCCATGGTCTACTGCAGGTTCTCTCTCCTCTCCAACTGCTGCTCCATCCATCATCTTGGAACTGCAGGAGACGAATTTGTCCTGTTGGGCTCGGACGTTGTTGACCGCCATCTTGGCCAGCAAGAGGATGCTCACCTGCTTCGTCTTTCTCACCAGTCGGCTCTTATTAACCAATGATGATGTATCTTCAAGGTAGATTGATTTTTCTTCTGGTGTTAATTTTCTGTTGTGTTTGTTACATATGCATGTGAGTGCTAAAACACAAAGAGATAGATTTGATATATGCTTATGTTATTTCCCTTCTCACTGCAATGAAATTATCATAATGTTCCCTTAAATATTTTTCGTACTTGGGATTTCAGTTAGGACATAAAAGGCAGAAAACCTTGAGAGAAAAATTGTGTCTACCTGCAAAGCACATCTTATTCAGTTGGCTTAGAACTACAAAGGTTGAGGATAAGCCATTCATCCTATAGGTTGTAGGTGTAATTGATCAAACAATTGATCACATTGGAGTCAAGATTGTAGAGCTTAAATGGTTCTTTCTTTCTATATGTTGTTGATTCTCTTGGCCTTGATTCTGAGTTGTTGTTGCTCTTTGCAAATTGTAGGTATGCATTCCTGCCAGGTTTGTTGTTTGGAAATGCCAGTCACATCATTTCTGAATTCGGAATTGCGAAGGGTTCAATAAAAATCCAAGCAAGTTGTGGAGTGATACTATTGTTATTTTTTGCAGGATGGGGATTGATAATTGGAATATTGAATGGGTACATTCACCGAACATGAGGGGTTGCCAATGTGATGGGCTTGATTGGTTTGAGAGTTACATTGGGATTGTGCTTTGCAGGTATTATGCAAGAGCTATTTTTATTTATGAGAAAATTTGGTATTCGGTTGCTGTTGGATCATTAGATTATTGCCGATGTAGTACATGATTTTACAGGTTAATTAATTACTAGCATGTATACATTCATTGTCCTTTATAAAAAGAAACAAACGCTAAAACAGATCATGGGAACATTCAGAGGAAAAAGATCAGTGATCCAAACCTAGCGAGTTAATGTTAACTAGGCTAAAACAAGTTTGGTGAAGCTTTTGAGTTTTGATTGTTTCAAAATTAACATATCAAAGAAACTATTATATACCCGTGCCATTTTTTTAGGGTGCTTAGAGAGTAAACAAGACCCTCCCTAAAAAACCAAACAAAGATGATGAGGTTTCCTTTCAGTCCAGCAAATGCCAGTTTAACGAACCAGGATACTAACCAGGTGTCAATATAAAGAAAAGTCCTAACATGTATTAGTTCATTATTCCAAGTGAATGTTCGTCGAGCATCATTGCCTTTGTCAAAAATCTTTTGTCTTGTTATGAACTGATAAAGCCCAAAAAGAATTTGTGCTGCTGTTGTGCTCACTGTCCAGAAAAAGAATCCAGCCATAGTGAGGTGATCACAAATAGGAGTTGGGACAGAAAATTTTCCCTTGTATTTCTTCTTACGCGACCGGCCAATTTTGTGTGTTCGTTCATGCCCAGAGTCTTGCAGCTTGTCCTTCTCGCATGAACTAGCATTGCCTTCAAAACCGAATCGAGTAAACAGTAGATCCAACATATTTTTCTGTTGTTTGTCAAAAGGGCGCATGCCACATGTCATGGCCAGCAAAAACATATATTACTTATGTTGCAATGAGGTGGTGCATGGCTATTCTCAGACTCTAATATACCGGTTAGCTTTGTTTAAGTGGATGTCCAGATTAATGGAGCCCATGCTGAAACTTGTCTTTTTTTGAAAGAAGGCATGTTCTCACATTTTTAATATAGATGCAGTTTGTATGAGAAGAAAGGCATGTGCTCATATATTTTTTCCATGCTCAAATATATGGATATGGTTACAATTTCCTCTCTCCGATTTCACATGGATAGTTGGATTTTTGGGGTACATGTGTAGTTTCCATTCCGACGTAGTTTTGATTGACTCCATGGTTAGTTGCTCATACACTGTTGGATGCTTATGAGTATAACTAAGAATACTAATGCTCTTTCGCTCATGCTAGGGCTCCAGTAAGAACTAAGCATCTGATATATATAGTAACATCATGACAGGGGCAAGGAGCGGCGATCCAATATGCACCAACGATGAAGGTATACTCATATACAATATGTGGCAGTATAGTCATCTTGGGCGCCTCGTGGCATAGAGAGTGAAAGTACTAATGATCTGTATTTTTATGATATGGTACGATGGCCTAGACCCGTGTTATTTTATCTATTATTATTATCAAACTTCTTTAATTACACTCTTCCGGTACTAATGATCTGTATACATTCTTTTTACTCTGAATCCATCATGGGCTTTGAATATTTATACAAGCCCCTTTATGCACAATTTGGTGATAGCATATGCCCGAGTAGTTTAGTCAGTCGAGTTTCAGGTTGTTAGTTATTCATTCGATTTTGAAAAAGCAATAATGATATATTCAACTAAAAATAGGTTCCAAAGAAAAAAATGTTATGTACTAATTTACACTGCATAAAATGAGCATTACTATTTCTTGAGAATGATGTCAGGATAATGAAGTTCTGTTTGCAAAGCACTTTCTTCCATATGTTTCTTTAGTTGCTTACTGTACTTTCCAACTTTTTGTTTGGGAAATAGTTTGTGCTAACTGAACGTCCCTTTGGAACAGATTTTTGTTACAATGTTGTGCTAGGTGGATTTGTCTCGATTGTATGGATTCACTTTTCCTACAATGTCATGCTAGGTGGGTTTGTCTCCTATATTATATTGTATTGTGAATCTTTTACCAACATGTGGACCTAGGTTATAAACGATTGCAACGTGCAGTGAGGACAAAAATTCATTACTGTTAGATCTCTTTCATATATATTTCACTACTTCCACTTGCTACTATTATATAGTTTCTATTGCCTTTTCGACTTGCTAAGGCTGATAAATGTTGACCCGGTACAATAGATGTTAGACAAAGAAATTTTACATCTCTTCTGATTTGGTATATATATGTCTCACTGATGCTCTTATGCTACTGAACAACATATTCTCATTTAGTGCATTCTAGATTTCTTAGGTGCTATCAATCTAATGGTAGGTTAACATTTTAGATCATGTGCCTACATCTTCCAAAATTCTTCTTTGGAAAGCATCAATCCTGTAGTTTTTTTATGTTGCTCTTAGATTTGTAAACATGTTATGTTTCCATTTTCCTCCATTTACTATTACACAAGCCCTGAAAAAAAA
>NW_021227377.1:0-527 GCF_002162155.2 Triticum dicoccoides | reverse complement strand
GTGGCCAACACACCCATCCGGTAGACCTATTATTATAGTATCTTGTTTGAGGAAGTTGGCCACCCCCCCATAGGGATTTCGTAGGATTTACTCCCTAGTTGCCCCTATGGATTTTTGTGTTCCCGAAGTCCGACCTTTTACTTGATGTTTTAGATATCAAACCATATCTATGAATGGGTTATACTAGCACATCAAGGAGAACATTAGAAGCGGAGTGCTAAATGTCTCTCGGTCGATCATCCAGATTTTGTTTCCTTGGCCCCGCCAAGGGTGAAAACTGAGTAGGTGTTATCTTCCTTTGCATCCGCATCCTCCATCACCATTCATCATGGTAGTAAGTTGTGTTACCGGACCCTTGACACGGATGTTGGTAAAACCTTGATGATTATGGAATTGCTCAAGTTCTTGAGAGCACGCACAAGCGCTAGGTGTTATCATCGGCACTAACTGGAGTGCTCTCAGTTTCCTCGGCAATGCTATAACCATTCCAATAGTGGAATAACTCTCTATTGTTGAGCCTCCCCCCC
>NW_021227376.1:0-1617 GCF_002162155.2 Triticum dicoccoides | reverse complement strand
GAGCAACAACGAGGAAATGCAATCATTTGGATGTGACTAGATCATACGTACATAACTCTCCCACCGCGATTGGATTAAACTAGTTTGACCAAATGGGACCAACTCTGAATATTTTGATTCTATGGTTGAAACTTTCAAAGTATTGGCCACATCGACTATAGTCTCGGGCACGCATCCAGCTGACAGGCACTCGATCTACACATCAGACTAGATTATGTTACTACTGTGCCATGTACTACAACAACAAAGAGTGAGAAGTCGACTCATGAGGGAACCCAATGATATCATAAGGCACTTGTAAGTGATACATATCAAATTAATGCGTGGAATTAATCGAAACCCATTCCATCTAATAGAAGCTAGTCCGGAAGTAAGCCGAGCCAACTGATAGAAGTGAAACTAAACTTTACATTACAGGTTGGTCGACCACCGATATCTTTCGATCAAGAAAATTTAAAATGAGTTTTTGTTAAAAAGATCTCGAATCTAGTATTAAACAAACCAGATACCCGTGAAAATTAAGGATAATTAAAGAGTTAAATGTTATAATCTTCTGACTAGTAATCATATGCATGGTTAATTTGTTCTTGTCAACACTCTATCCGGTTCACTTTTTAGGCTAGTCATAAAGGGAGAGTAACTTACACTAGTTTATGTTACTACTTTCATAGTTGGGACTAACATAGAGATAGTGTCATAAGTGGTTGTGTTTATTAGCTTGTACACTATTTTTATTTTAGGAAGTGCTATGTGACGTAACATATGATGTTTACTTAAAACACCTCTTTTCTCATTAACTACATGGCACATAAGCACACTTATCTCGGGCCACGCTATGTTACTAGCTAAGTTACTCCCACTATGACGGACAGTGGTTAAGTATCGTAAGTAATGCCTTCCGACAAGATAAATGTCTTTCTAGGCTAAGTGAGTATCAAAAGTGGCCCCGAGACAACCTTTATAAAGAATTTATATCCATTTACTGTTGTTATTCATTATAGTACAAATCAAGAGCAGAATTTCGTGTACTTAAGTTGCACCTCGAGTTATTTATGCAACATCTGCATAAAAGTCCTGAATTGTAATTCGGGCTGCAACAGGAATCCTCACAGCCTTCTGTTCCTTATGCCACGTAATGCTGCCGAAGGTGTAGTCCCCTTGCAGCTTCCACATAGGCGAGAATTTCACCTTAAACGTATGAACTTTGTTCATGGCGTTGAACACGAGCACCGGCGGCTCAATCTCCATCTTGACTCCAGCTGGGCTTTGGACTTCTGCGTGGTACACGGAGTTGACCTCGCCGACGTTTGTCACTGTCCTCCACACGGTGATTGGATGCCTCAGCTCAGGGATCGCGATGGAGGGCAGGTTCAGGTGATATGCCGGTAACGTTGTCGCATCACAACTCACGTTTGCCCTCCTGATGATGGTGCACCCGAAGAATTTGTTGTAGTCGCGGGGATCGATGTCATAGACCAGACCGGGATCGGCCGCGCCGCCAGGATTGATGTTCCCGCCGCCGTAGTCGAATGGGTCAGCGATTTTTCGAGGCAGCCCTTCTGCCAGTATCGGCATGCCACGCTCGTCGGTTACATGGGCTTTATCACCAGGCAGAAA
>NW_021227375.1:0-391 GCF_002162155.2 Triticum dicoccoides | reverse complement strand
ATCCAACCTTCAAGGCCGGTGGATGGCCTCTTCCATCACAGAGGAGGACATCAAGAAGCTTAGGAAGGCTAGGTATCTGACTGCCGAAATCCCTCACAGGCTACCTGCTCAAGGGCAGGTTATCGCCACTCCCGAACCCAACGAGAGTGTTGTATTTGTTTCCCACTTCCTCCAAGGGCTAGGCTTTAGTCTTGATCCCTTCGTTAGAGGGCTCATGTTCTACTACGGGCTAGATTTCCATGATCTAGCTCAAGATGCCTTCCTTCACATCTCGTCGTTTATCGTCGTGTGTGAGGCGTTCCTCCGCATTACCCCACACTTTAGCTTATGGCTCAAGACCTTCAATGTGAAGCTGAAGATGATCGACGGTCGACACACGGAGTGCAGAGGC
>NW_021227374.1:0-425 GCF_002162155.2 Triticum dicoccoides | reverse complement strand
TGTCGCTCCGCCACAAAGTAACAGTCGAGGGCCGTCGGGAACCCAGGCCCACCTCTACCGGGATGGAGCCACCTGTCCTTTCAGCCCCCTCGTCAGAATCACTTGCGGGTACTCAATGAGCTGACCCGACTTTAGTCACCATCTGTATAGTATGTATGTAAGTATAGTATATACCCGTGATCACCTCCCGAGTGATCACGGCCCAATAGTATAGCAAGGCAGCCTGACAAGAATGTAGGGCCAATGATGATAAACTAGCATCCTATACTAAGCATTTAGGATTGCGGGTAAGGTATCAATGACTGTAGCAGCAATGACAGGCTATACATCAGAATAGGATTAACGAAAGCAGTAACATGCTACACTACTCTAATGCAAGCAGTATAGAGGAGAATAGGCGATATCTGGTGATCAAGGGGGGGGGG
>NW_021227373.1:0-893 GCF_002162155.2 Triticum dicoccoides | reverse complement strand
TGTAGAACAGCCACACTCGCTTGCAAATCTGACCATGACATTACACTGAATACCGATAGAAGGATTAGAACCAAAGCAACTATTATAGAAAAATATTAGAAAGGAATGTGTGCATGTACCCTAAGGAAACCGAGTGCACAGAAATCTCCAAAACTACGTGGATATCCTGTTAACTACATGTACTCTTCTTGCATGCTATACTGCCTGCATGCTAATGAAGAATTTACTGCAATATCAGCATTCACCCCAAATTCCTTAGGTGAGTGTGAGTAGCCTCCAGTCTGAACTCCACGTACCTCTGCTCGTAACTGTACACAACGATTTCATCTATTCTATTGCCACCCTCGTAACTTGTGGATCTAATATTAATGACAAATGCCTTCTGCGAACACAATAGCCACATGTTCTGCAAGACCACTGTCTTCAGAAGCTATATAGGTAAATATCTTCTTTCTAGTCATCATAAGAGGTGAAGCTTTCTTACGCCAAAGGGGTTCATGGCCCCCTATTATAATATATAAATGATTAATCCATGTATTTGTCAAGCTTAAATAGCAAATGTTATTCCATGTTTAAATATAAATTTTATCATTGGCCCACTGACCTCTATTTGCCCCTCTAGTCATTCTCCATTAAGCTACACCCTAGTTTATAAGCATAACACCAAACCTATAGACATTACTTCTCTTCGTGTGGGACTATGTTGGTAGACTAGTGTACCTTGTACCACTTGGTAGCCCTGACTGTCCAGTGGAATGAATCTTCAAGGTCTAAAGTCTGCTATATTTTTTATTAGTGTATCATCTAACATTATGTTAGCAGGCTTGACATCTCTATGAACGATAGGTACTGAAGTTGTTGAGTGGATATAGGCTAGATATTTCGCAATTTCA
>NW_021227372.1:0-4543 GCF_002162155.2 Triticum dicoccoides | reverse complement strand
GTGGTGGCTGTGGGGCCTGCTGAGATCTCCGGCCTGCTGTTGGGAGCCGGCGGGTGGCGCGGTCCTTTGGTTCTTTTTGCTCTAAGATGGTGTTCTGCCGGTTGCTGACCCTCATGGATCTGTCCATTGACGAGTTCTGGAATGCAACGCTGGAGATCTTCATTGGGTGCTTGACGCCTGTAGATTTCTGGATCGGATGGGATTCGGTCGTGTGCACCCCTATTTCAGCCCGAGTGGCTTCAGGAGGGTATGACGTGAAGCTTTGTTGTCTGTTGACAATATGGGACACGTCGGTATTTTGATTTCCATGGTGAAGATAGTGACAGAGAATGTCATGGTGGCTGAGGTCTGAGGTCTTGTAATAGCGGATCGAGTCTTCGGCGATGAGGACTTTGCTTGGTGATTCATGACTCGTGGCAGCGGCATCGGCAAGTGGGGGCGGCAACACAGGTGGAGTACAGAGTCTTAGCATTTAGGGTGAAAGCCCAAGGACGTCTGGCCTTGATTGGTTGTGCCTGGCAGTGACCTTGTTGAAGGCATTGTTTTGAGAGCGCGGATCTTCTCCAAGGTGAAAACCTAAGATCTAGGATCGGGCGATGACGGTGCTTCTGCACTGTTTCCTTCTTGGAGGCGCCGCTTTTGGAGAATTAGGACTTCGGCTGTTGTCTAGGTGGTGGTTCGTGCTGCAGCTACGAGGAATTGATCACTGTTGCGGGATCTTTCTTCTTCTTCTTCTTCTTCTTCTTCTTCTTCTTCTTCTTATTGTTTTTGGCTGTGTGCATCCGTAATGTTTTTACGATATTGCGTTGTTGCAGATGCCGGGTGTAATTGATATCTCTGCGATATTAATATATTCCCTTTGCTGAAAAAAAATTCAATTGGAAATCAACCAAAGCAAATGAGGCAATCAGATCTTCTCAGATCTTCGCTCCATAGAATGGAGCCACTTCTGCCAAGGAACTCTCTCTCTCTCTCCAAACAAAGCTATACATTCAGTTGGGAATTTCTATTTCAGATTGCTTGTAGTCTCGCCGCTTGTCTGCGTGTGGGTAGTCTCGGGTGCGTGGGCAGCGTGCAGAAGTGGCTGATCCCTTCTCCAGGGCTAGTGGGCTGGTGGCCTGCTGCCGTGCTGCCGATAAGCATGTTGGTCACATAGGCATGTACGTTAGTATTTCTGCCATATAACTATATGTAGTATATGAACTTTTTTGCAGAAAATTTTGGGTGTACATCTGTACACCCATGATCCAAGCTGGATCCGCCCTTGGTGTGGAATATCCGTGGAATAAATTCAGATGATAAAACTCTAGCGATTAAGAATGCGATTGATGCATCTGGTTGTAATATCGTTTGTTTGCAGGAGACTAAACGTAACTCTTTTGATCATGCATTCATTAAGACCTTCTGCCTGCGTCGTCTTGATAAATTTGCTTATATTCCATCCCGTGGTGCCTCTGGTGGCCTTGTCACTATTTGGAATGGCTCGGTTTTTTATGGTTGTGTGCTTTTTTCGGACTTCTTTGCACTGGGCTTGACATTTACCTCCAAAGCATCTGGCCATGTTTGGACACTGTTCAACGTCTATGGACCATGTAGAGGAGATGATTGGGTTTTGTTTACCAACTGGCTCTATGATCTAGTAATACCGGACACGGATGATTGGCTTCTAGTGGGAGACTGCAACTTTATCAGGTCTTCTAGTAACAGGAACAAACTAGGTGGAAATGTAAATGATATACTGTTATTCAATGATATTATCCGCGCTCAAGCCTAATTGAAATTCCTCTAAAGGAGCGATCCTACACTTGGAGTAACATGCAAATAGATCCTTTTCTCGAGCAGATTGATTGGTTCTTCTCTTCTTGCCACTGGACCCAAACATATCCAAATACAGTTGTTACTCCCCTTGGCAAACCGGTGTCGGATCACACCCCGTGTGTGGTTAACATTGAGACCTCAATACCCAAGAGCAAAATATTCCGATTTGAGAATTACTGGCTCAATCACCCAGGTTTTCTTGAGGTCGTGCAGGCCTCCTGGAACAAGCAATGCTATGCCAAAAACAGCGCTGCCCTAATGTGCAAGAAGATGAAAACTCTGCGATATGATCTCAAAAAATGGAGTAAAGGGATTTCGCGCCTCTCGATCCTCATTCAAAACTCCAACTGGGCCCTTAATGAGCTAGATGGGCTTGAGAACCAGAGACCACTCACTGTCCCGGAAGAGAACTTTAGGTTGATTGTCAAAGCCCACCTTCTGAAACTTCTGCAATACCAAAATCAATACTGGAGGAAAAGATGTACGATCAGATATATCAAGTTTGGAGAAGAAAACATGAAACTCTTTCAGGCCCTTGCCACTAAGCGCTACAGAAGAAATTCTATCTCCTCCTTGAAACTACCAGATGGATTGGTGGTCACGGATCATAACTCTAAAGAAGCAATCATGTTTAACACATAAAAAGAGAGGCTTGGGGACTCTTCTACCCCTGTCATGAAATTGCACCTAGCCACAATCATCAAAAAAGTGGACGGGCTGGATACCCTATCAGCTCCTTTCACTAACGCTGAAATAGACGAGGTGGTCAAATCTATGCTGTCGATCGTGCCCCCAGACCTGATGGCTTTAATGGAGGATTCATCAAAACTTGTTGGCACATTATAAAGAAGGACTTTTACAAGCTTTGTGATGACTTCTACCATGGTAATCTTGACCTCACAAGCATCAACTCCGGGTTCATTACCCTGATCCCAAAAACCAGCTCGCCAGAAATGGCCAATGACTTCCGTCCGATCACGCTCCAGAATTGTTGCTTGAAAATCATCACCAAAGTTCTTGCGAACAGGCTCCAAAAGATGATACTGACCATAATCCATAAGAACCAATACAGGTTCATACGTACCCGTACTATACAAGACTGCCTTGTGTGGGCCTTCGAGTATATTTATCAATGCCAGAACTCCAAAGAAAACTATAGTACTGCTCAAACTTGATTTTGCGAAGGCGTTCGATACTATCAACCACTCTACTATGATCAAGATTATGGAACAAATGGGATTTGATGACCGTTGGCTTGGATGGATTAAGAGCATCTTCGGATCAGGGACATCTTCTGTGCTCCTAAATGCGGTCCCAGGGAGGCAATTTGACTGCAGCTGCGGAGTGCGATAGGGTGAGCCGCTCTCCCCCCTTATTTTCGTACTGGCAGCCAACTTGCTACAGTCAACCATCAATGATGCATATAATCGTGGGCTGATCGAGCTGCCGATCCCCTCCCGTGGAGTGATGGACTACCCCGTGGTACAGTATGCTGATGACACCATCCTAGTAATGCCGGCGAGCCCGACGCAAGCACTCACTATGAAGCAGATACTGATTGACTAGGTAGATTCTATCGGCCTCAAGATAAACTTTGGCAAGTCTATATTGGTACCCCTCAATGTTGATGAAACTCTGACTACCGAGTTGGCTCAAATATGGCAATGCTTTGTTGGGAGGATGCCCTTCACGTACCTTGGTTTGCCCATGGGAACCACCAGACCCACTGAGGGAGTCCTGGACTAAGGGGTGTCCGGATAGCCGGACTATCGTCACGGCCGGACTCCAAGACTATGAAGATACAAGATTGAAGACTTCGTCCCGTGTCCGGATGGGACTTTCCTTGGCGTGGAAGGCAAGCTTGGCGATACGGATATGTAGATCTCCTACCATTGTAACCGACTCTGTGTAACCCTAACCTATCCGGTGTCTATATAAACTGGAGGATTTTAGTCCGTAGGACGAACAACAATCATACCATAGGCTAGCTTCTAGGGTTTAGCCTCCTTGATCTCGTGGTAGATCTACTCTTGTACTATTAGGGATGGCACCCGCAGGGTATGGGTACGGGTGGAGCTACCCCATACCCTTACCTGTCCGCCCTGAGTTTACCCATCACCCATACCCATACCCGTCAAGGGTACAATTTTTTCCCATACCCTTCACCCGACAGGGTATATGGGTACCCGCGGGTAAAAATACCCGCATTTACAACACATCAATTGAGTAGAAAATAGTTATAAAAAGCAACATATAATCATAAATTATTAATAGCAACACATTTTAAACAACAATGTACAACAACATATTGTAACAACAACATATTCTCATAAACAAAAATACTTGCTTATAAAGTGACATATAAAAAATTTAAACGACAACACATAATCATAAATAACAACACATATGCATACACTTTAAGTTCACGAAATCATGATAAATTATAGAGATAATTTGAATACACATTAGAGTTTTTACCTAGCGTGATTAGGAGGGGAAATGAATACATTGGGATATTAACGGAAACCCACCTGTCAACATTTTAGATGGGTACATGGGTACGCGGGCATGGGTTATACGATCCCATACCCGTACGCTCTCTACCCGATGGGTATGATACTTTCCCATTTAAGTACCCATGGTTAATTTTTTGTCCCATACCCTTACCCTAATAGGGTTTTTACCCACAGGGTATGCGGGTAATGGGTACCCATTGCCATCCCTA
>NW_021227371.1:0-6401 GCF_002162155.2 Triticum dicoccoides | reverse complement strand
GGCGCGGATCGAACGCGTCGTCTGATACCATGTTAGACAAAGCTAGGGTTTGGAACAATGCTCGATACCCTAAACGGGTACGACTGTCATGTATATATAAGAAAGAACGTACAGGTACATGTATTGTGTTACAACACGTATATCTACAATATACCTAGTCTAACACCCCTTGAGGTTCTCCATGACACCCTTCGTCTCGTCGGTGTCGTGTGACGCCATCCCAGTCATTCCGGTGTGTCCCTGCTGACCATCTGTGCCATCTGTGGCCTTGGTGCTATGCATCCCCATTCCAGTCATTTCGGTGTCTTCCTGGCTCCCGTAGGTGCCACCAGTCTGTTGGTGGTCACCGTGGCCACCGGGGAGCTTCTCCTTGGTCTTCTCCATGGCGCCCTTCTTCTCGCCGATGCCGTATGTTCCCATGTCGGTTATCCTGGTGTGTCCCTGCCGCCCATAGGTGTCGCCGGTGGCAAGGGTGACATGTATTGCAGTGTTGGTGTGTCCATGCTGCCCATAGGTGTCACCGGTCTGATGGCGATCATCATGGCCACCTGGGAGCTTGGCCTTGATGTCCTCCATCACGTCCTTTTTCTGGCTGATGCCGTGCGTCCCCGTGCCGGACATTTCGGTGTGTCCCTGCTGGCCATAGGTGTCGCCCGTGGCTGAGGCACCATGCATTGTCGTGCCTGTTTGTCCCTGCTGCCCGTAAGTGCCACCGGTGTGCTGGTGGTCTTCGTCGCCACTAGGAAGCTTGTCGTTGATGTTCTCCATGATGCCCTTCTTCTCCCCGGTGTCGGTGTCGTGCATCCTCGTGCCAGTGGCCCCTGTGTGTCCGTGCTGCCCGTAGGCACCATCGGTGGCCGGGGCGCCATATGTCCCCGTACCAGTGTTTCCTTGCTGCACATGGGTGCCACCAGTGGGTAAGGCGCCATGCGTCGCCGCATCGGTGTATCCCTGTTGCCCGTAGGTGCCACCAGTCTGCTGGTGGTCCCCATGGCCACTAGGGAGCTTGTCATTGATGTTCTCCATGACGCCCTTCTTCTCGCATGTGTTGGCGCCGTGCATCTCCGTCCGGATGGCCCCGGTGTGTCCGTGGTGCCCGTAGGCACCATCAGTGGCAGGGGCGCCATGTGTCCCCATACCGGTGTTTTCCTACTGCCCATAGGTGCCGCTGGTGGCTGAGGCGCCATGTGTCGCCGCATCAGTGTGTCCCTCCTGCCCGTAGGTGCCACTAGTCTGCTGGTGGTCCTCATGACCACCATGGAGCTTGTCATTGATGTTCTCCATGACGCCCTTCTTCTCGCCCGTGCCGCCGCCGTGCATCGCCGTGCCGGTGGCCCCAGTGTGTCCCTGCTGCCCGTACGCACCATCAGCGGCCGGGGCGCCAAGTGTCCCCATACCGGTGTTACCCTGCTGGCCATAGGTGCCGCCGATGGCTGAGGCACCATGCGTCGCCGCGGCGGTGTGTCCCTGTTGCCCGTCGGTGCCACCAGTCTGCTGGTGGTCCCCATGGCCGACAGGGAGATTGTCATTGATGTTCTCCGCGACGCTCTTCTGCTCGCCCGTGTCGGCGCCGTGCATCCCAGTGCCGGTGGCTCCGGTGTGTCCGTGCTGCCCGTAGGCACCATCGATGGCCGGGGTGCCATGCGTCCCCGTAGTGGTGTGTCCCTGCTGCCCGTGGGTGGCAGCGGCCTGCTGGTGATCACCGTGGCTGCTGGAGAGCTTCTCCTTGATCTTGCTCATGATGCTCTTCTTCTCGCCGGTGCCGTGTCCCTGGTGCTCCATCCTGCGCCAAACTTGTCACTCGGGAAATCTACTAGTGCTGCTGTTTAGTGTTTACTTGGAGCAGGTGGTGTTGTGTGAACTGTGAAGCAGGTGCTCCACGAGGCACTATTTATAGGCCGTCAGAGGATAGATGAAGCACGACGTGTTCTCTCGTGAGTGGGTGGGCAGGTGACTGCCGACTAGCCCATAATGAGGGGTGGTCAGATGGACGAATCGCCGTGGCAGGGGCGCTACGTGTGCTTGCATGAGTTGGTCGGCAGGTGGCTGCCGACTAGAGGAGCCGGGCCTCGGAAGGCAGCGGGCGCGTCCCGGTCTCCACGTCCCACCTCATTCGTCCTCGTCCGGGAAGAAGATGATTCCCCCAAAAACATGTGATCCTTTTTTTCACTTGCAAAAATGGTATTGTTTGCTTAAGTCTTAAGGAGATGCAGATCGAAAGTGTCGGCATGTGACGACAACGAACGTAACTAGACCAAGCATACGAGAGGGCAAGTGCTTTCATTCAAAGAATTTTATAGGATTTTTTTTCTCTGTTGGCTACTCGATTCATAGGATTGAAATGCGTAGTAATTTTCCTTAGAATTCATTAGCACTTTATTTTGGAGAAAAATACGCATCCACTAAAATCTCTTGGTATATTTCCTTTGCTTTTATGGTGGCATCAAACACTATTTTATCCGAATTCTCCTAGTTTTCTAATTCGGCGGGATTCAAGATGACATGTCACTACAATCCTTGATTTTTTTTTCTATCCCGGCGTTTTGAGTATCAAAGAGGCATTGATTTGGCGCCCCAACCTAGCAATTCACCCGTCCCACTGCTTCTCCTCCTTCCCATCGCCGTAGGACGCTGTGAGGCAAAACCCATGGGTGCCATGGTTTTTTCATGGCGTCGCATGCGGTATGTGGTCAAATTGGTGTGGGATATGGTCTGGTGGCCATCGTTGTTGCGGGATACTTTCCCTGATGACGCGGCGACACATGCGAGCTAGTGCATGCCCAACATGGACGTGACTACATGAGCGATTACTTGTTGGAGCTGCGTGCAAGAGGAGGACGACCACAACAATGTGAGCTAGATCGTGGACGGTGTGTCTGCTCCGGATCTTTGAAATTTCAAAAAAAATGCATTCCAAATTTGTACTTTCAAAAATAAATTTCAGAAATCTTGACTTTCATTTTATTTTCTTTTAAAACACTTTCAACTTTCAAAATTATTTCGAAATTTCAAACTTATATAATTTTGTAAACTATCATGCGAAGAAAGACTAGAAAAACAGCATCCTTTGTGGGGTATTTTTGTGACTTCCAACATTGATTCAACATGGTTATTATTTATTAAACTCGATTTGGATTGTTCATATTATTGATGTACATGACGGAGAATAATAGATGCAAAATTATACTCGACAAGTAATACTTGAGGTGCCGATGTAGATGTAATTTTATTTGTGGAAGCAATACTGGAGGTGTCGAGGAGAACTGTGCTGGAATACAATAGAGGAATTACTTGAGGTTGACTCTAGTGAAATTAATATGTATATACGTTTACAATCATGGTGGAAGAGTTGGGTTCGTTTTGCAGGGTTAGTTCTGCAAGGTGTTGACCCACATGCTTGGATTGGAACTTAATCTCATATACGCAAAGTGATCATGAACATAACTCGCACAGGTATGCTAGAGACTATAATATTAGACTCATAGAACTGTCGTGTTTAATCATGATCCATGACAGAACTCATGGCATCCGTACTTTTGTGGCGCAAATATAGTCCATAAATAGGTTCCTACCCTCTCGGCTTAATATGCAATTGTTAGCGGTACCACAAATATGGTGAATTTAAGGGTAGACCGCATAACCCACAATCCAGCACCACCATGTGACAGACAACTGAAGCACATTGTGCAGTGGGAAAACATGTGTAGCCTAACATGTCGGTTACCAGTTCTACATGCCACAGAACGTGAGAGACTCACGTGGCACCTTTAAGAGAAATTCTATGAGAGTGGCTATATATGACCGATCGCCATAATAATCTCTATTATGGAAACTTTGGTCAAAAAGGCCCTCTGGCAAAGTTTCCATCTTGTCAGGGATCATTTATATTTTATGGAGTACCCTCCATATCTAGCATGTCATATATGGTGTCTCGGGGCTGCCTTTTGGAGCGTGCTCCATATGAAAATTACCTCTCGTTCCGTGTGATGGGAAGGAAACTTTAGGTGCTCCCCACCTCACGTGGGATTGCAAGAAGCTTGGGAAAAAAGGAATGTCCCATAGATGAGTGGGTCCCATGGTTATAGAGGCAACAAATATGAGGATTCTGACTTTGTGCGATTTTCCTTGGTGACCTCCATAATCCATATGGAGCGCGCTATGGATATAGAGGCTCCAAATATGACTACTTTGCTAGAGTTTGTCTAAGAAAAATGCGCTTGCATGCGGTAGCCAATAGACCTATCCAAGGTTGTGAGAATCGCGATTCTATTATACGATTTTACGATCCAAATTAACCCATCCAATTTTGCGATTCTAGTTCATGGAATCTACGTTTCTACGATGATGATAGTTCAGCTTCTATGATTTGCAATCCTACCATCGGAGTTCCTATCCGATTCTAAATCATGATTCTGGCAACCTTGGACCTATAGGAGCGCCTTCGAGCATGTGTTGCCCGCTCCCACGAGCTACCGTGCGTAGGAGTCGATTCATAGTCAACCTTGAAGGAGTTACCAGTTTTACATTAAAGTCATGCACGTACATGAAAGGAAGATTGAGTTTTGTTGCGCTAGAAGAGGGCTAGTTATTTTCTCAGCTAATGGGACACGAAGTATCTACACCCGAGCTCAAATACACCCTGATAAACAGTAAAATCAAAAAAATAGTACAAAAAAATAAAAAAAAAACTGTTTTTTTAGTGCAAACTTTGACAAATGTGCTTGCAAAAAATTATTATAAAACAACAATCCTAGAAGTCGTGGTAAAAAACAAAATCGAATCTCCAAAAATGATATTTTTGAAAGCATTTTGGGGTGCTGATTTTTTTTTCTTTTGCCACGCGTTCTACAAGTGTTGTTTCGAGCTGAAAATTTCCATGCACTGAGAACATTTGTGAAAGTTTGCACCAAAAAACTTTGAGATTTTTTTGGTTTTAGAATTTACTGTTCATCTCGAGCTATTTGAGCTCGGGAGTAGAAGGGTACTTTTGCAGCTAATGCGCCATCCATAGAGAAATTTTTTAGATGGTTGTAATAGAATAGACTAATTCCTTAACTAAAATAAATGTCTGTTATTTTATTTTGCATCATCATGACATGATGCCATCATTTCACTATGCATTATTCTCAACACGCATAACAAAAATATCAAACACATAAAAGCAAATTATTTTACCGTTTAATTTATTTGGGTTTTACCAAAACCATTTTCCCTTTTGTCCTTGTACATTAAGATAAGAGTCCCAACTTTTCACATGGACTTTGTACAATATTTGAAAGCCCCAGAAAATATTTCACAATTTTTGCACAAGTCTTGCACACAGCCCTAGTTCAAATCACATTTATGTCATTTTTGTAATTTAATTTCAAACAAAAATTAAAAATTCTCCAAATGGTTTGATTATTTTCTGTGTGGTCTCATTATAGCCTAGAGAGGCTACACCTAAAATTTCATCTAATTCAGAGCTCATTTGATGTCCTATTTATTTATTATACGGTAGATACATACATTTAATATATATTTTTAATAAAAGCTATTATTTTGTCGGACCCACTAAACACTAATTGCTATTCGGATCCATTAAACACTAAGTGTCACCTGATACTAGGACTCGTGTGGTCCTCTTTGTTGGCAAGCTCTTCAAGTTCTATCGACAACTTTCAAAACAAATATTTTTGAGATGTTGCTGCAGGTTTTCCGGAAGGTGCTGAGACGGCGGCGCTGTAACAAGGTACAACAAGCTAAAGCACTTTTGATTGAGGTTGTGCTGCAAGCCCGTGACTCGATAGTGGACCTATAGTAGGGTTGATCTATAATGTGGTCATGTAGGATTAATCCGGAGTTTGATCTGACAATGTCGTTGGGTCTATTTGTCAGATAAGATGGCCCAAAAAGTTCCCCAAGTGGGCTTCGAAGCTAATAAATAGCCAACTAGCTCAGTGCCTTTGGAGTGACTTTGAAGGAAATAGAAAATTATACATTTCCAATTGGAACTTAGTTTGTATGAAATAAAAATATGGACGATTAGGAGTGCCAAACATCAGACATGTAAATCTCTGCCTCCTTGGAAGCTGGGTCAAGAGATAAATAAAAGATGAGGGGGGAAATTGGAGATGAATAGTAGATGTTAAGTACATAAGGAACACGCCTAATATGTTTTCTTGTACCACACAAAACCCCTCTAAATTTTGACAAGGAGTCATGTGGGCTGCCAAATCACTTAAACAAGGCTACACATGGGTGGTTTGAGATGGTAGGATAATCGGATTTTGGGAAGATATATGCTTTGGCACATCTGCATTATCAGTACAATTCTGGCCCCTTTAATTTGTCATCAACATGGTGTGACCCTAGTACATGCCTAGGATAAAAATACCATCAGGTTGACTTCGCGCACGGGG
>NW_021227370.1:0-1165 GCF_002162155.2 Triticum dicoccoides | reverse complement strand
GGTATTAGGATCTTTTATTCCTCGACCTTTACTCTGGGATTCTGAACCCTCTTCTATTCGGGTTAAACGATTTTTACTAAAAACTAACTTTAGGTTCTCGAAAATACTTTCTCCCGGAGAGCCCCTTCAGTCCAGATGGTCACCGACTGCATCAGAAGATTTCGGAGATACTCTTTGATATTCTCTCGAGACTTTGTGCCCATCACTTTTGCTATTCCCGACCACCGATAAATCCTTATGGATAACTACTTACACTTGCCATTCTTACGATCATTCCCCTTTGTTCTTGTTATTACAAGATACCCGAAGTTTTCTCTATTGTTCCGAGAATACTTCGTGCCTACTGCCTAGCAGTTCTTTGCCACATGAATACCCCTTCAAATAAATCCCCGCACTTGTCAAGTATCCGCTCATCCCCAGTTGTTCATGAGTCTCACAAAAGTCTTCAAAATACTATCCGATCTTCCGAAAATCCTCTGGAGCCTTTGGCTCTTGAAATTCTTGCTTGCTCGCATTATGGTTAATCCCATAAGTCTCGTAGTCTTAATGACATTCCTTGTCATTATCATTTTGAGTCTGTTGACTCAATATGTTTGCGAATGCACGCAATCATCATTGATCCTTATAAATTACTTCTCTGGCTAAGCTGCCATTCTTTTAACTGGAATTGGTTCTCGACCAATCCAATTGTCATTGATTGTACCCTAGGGCTATTCAACTTATCCATCCCTAATCAGAGCATTGCTTTTGATCCCTTGATTTGGAAATCATAATTCCTTTGCATTTGACAATTGAGTTAGTTAGTTGTTTCTATAATCTGATCTCCTTGCATTCTTCTTCCTCTAGTTGAGTACCGCTACTCGTATCAGATCCTTTGTGGACTATCAAGTCCTTTGTTGGATTGTTATCCGACAGTGTCCTTCACATTTGTACACTTTGTGAGTTCTTCCCCTTATACATGATGCCCTTGTTAAGTTGTATCCTCTGCTTGGCCAACCATGCTCTGCTTTCGGGCTTGTGTTATTTACTCTGGAAACTTGTGGTATATGTTTCTAAGAAGCCCCTATGGGTTGAACATATGCCTTCTCTAAACCGTGTGAACCCGAAAGTTTTCACGAGTCATACTTATCTGGTATTGCACCAGGTAAAACTTTCAACAACTAAT
>NW_021227369.1:0-405 GCF_002162155.2 Triticum dicoccoides | reverse complement strand
GTGAGTTTAATTTGAATGGACATTACTTGCTAGTCATAACATTTGAGTGTCATCATGCTAACGAGACATTGGAAATGATCTTTTGTGCAGCGTAACTCCAGACAAGCATCACACGATCCTCCTCCAGCTACCGGCATGAGCTAGCCCGCTACTACACCTCCATGATCACGGTAAGTGTCTCTAGTGTTTTGCTTAACAAATGCATAAAGACCTAGACTTAGCTTTATTTCCTCCAATATGCTTACCATAATGACCTAGAGTTAGCTTCTTTTCCTCCAAAATGACTTAATAAGCTTACTGACCTCCAAAACCATCCATTTTACATAAGTTAGCTCTAAAACAATCTGTACTTAGCTTACTTATGTCAAAAATGCCATAATTAGCTTAGTTAGCTCATAAACGATC
>NW_021227368.1:0-404 GCF_002162155.2 Triticum dicoccoides | reverse complement strand
TGTCTAATGCAGAGGTAAGCACATTAAATTAGCTGACAGGGAAAACTTCATAGGTTTTGCACCAGCCAAATAAAAGAATGTGCCCATGCGGTTTGCCCACATTAGATGCATACATAACTAAAACTCCTAGTATATGATCCATGTCCTGCTCGATGGCCTTGGAATTTAAGAATTGAGCTCCAGGTTGCCCACAAAAAAGAAACTAAAAGAACTCACAACTGCAACAAAGTGGCAAGCCCTGCTTAAGAAAAATGCAGCAGCATCACAAACAAAAAGAAGAATCGAAAGATTATATATATGTACTCGCTTTCTCTGTATCTAGAGTTGCAGCCTACCCTCGGTCATCGGAGGAGCAGCAGTAAAACTGTTGCTTCCAAAAATTGGAAAAAAGGACCGTATTTGTG
>NW_021227367.1:0-411 GCF_002162155.2 Triticum dicoccoides | reverse complement strand
GGCTTTGACTCTCTCGGGATTGACAGCAATGCCCCTACCAGAGATCACGTGGTCCAGATAGGTCACTTCTGGCAACCAAAATTCACACTTGGAGAACTGGGCATAAAGGCGATGCACTCTGAGTTTTTCTAACACAAGCCTAGGATGTTCAGCATGCTCTTCCTCGTTCTTCGAGTAAATAAGAATATCATCAAGATAAACCACGACGAACTTATCTAAGTACTCCATAAAGATCGAGTTCATCAAGCGGTAGAAAGTAGCTAGAGCATTGGTTAGGCTGAAAGACATCACGGTGTACTCATATTGACCATAACGAGTGACAAAAGCCATTTTGGGGATGTCCCCGTTTCTGATCTTGATTTGGTGGTAGCCTAACCTCAAATCCATCTTGGAAAAGACTGAGGATCCAGC
>NW_021227366.1:0-777 GCF_002162155.2 Triticum dicoccoides | reverse complement strand
GCGGCATTGGGTGGCGCGGTGGTGAGGCGGAGGAGAGGAGAGGTGTTGGTTTGATGGTTTAGAGGGGGGGGGTGCTTGGGTATTTATATTGGGGAGGGGAGGGTTTTTGCTTGGGGTAGGGGGCAAGAAATAGATTAGGATTAGGAATAGATCTAGGATTAGATACGGAATAAACGAAGTAGGAAAAGAGTCCTACTAGGACTAGGCAAAAGAAGCGGCGGCGGCTCCCTGGCTCCCTTGGTGCGTGCGCGCGCGGTGGCCTTGGCCTTGGCCGGCCGGCGGCTAGCAGCTTGGGCCTTTGGCCCAAGGCGCGACAAAATAAAAAAAAATCTAAACGAACTCCAAAATTAATACAGTAAACTTTCCCCGACTCCTAAAAATGAGTCGAACAAAAATGAACTTTACTCGGGGCCTAAATGCAATTTTTTTTAAAACACGCATTTTTCCCTAAGGCAAATAAAACGCAAATAAAACTCCGGCAAAACCAAAATGGGTTTATTTATTAAATCTTCATTATTCCTAAATTTGGGAAAGTCATATTATTCCCTCTCTCAAAATTTTTATAGGAAAACTTTATGAAGATAATTAAATAAATCCAAATGATCCTATTTTCAAAATTTGAGAAATCCCAAATATGAAAATAATGAAACTTCCAACTCTCTCCGAGGGTCCTTGAGTTGCGTGAAATTTTCTAGGATCGGAAAATGCGAGAAAAACATGATATGCATGATGACCTAATGTATAACATTCCAAATTGAAAATTTGGGATGTTACATA
>NW_021227365.1:0-398 GCF_002162155.2 Triticum dicoccoides | reverse complement strand
GAGGTGTGTAAACATGTCCAACTGTGTGTGAACTAAGTGTGTGAACACGATTTGGTAAAGGTAGCGGTGAGAGGCCATGTAGGAGTACATGGTGGGTTGTCTCATTGCAGCCATCCTCAGGAACTGAGTTCTGTGTTTGTGATCCATGAACAGTTACTACCACACATTGGGCTCCGGGCGCTCCAAGCTCTCTCGACTTATTAATCAACCTGATCTCTGTCCAGGAGTTGCAACTAGTTTCTGGTGTTTGTAGGTAGTGTTAGTAGTCTACCAAGTGGCACCCTGTACAGGTGGGCTTGGGACAGACTAGGCACAATGGCACGGTGTACCAAGTGGCACCCGGATGGTGGGCTTGGGAACCCTGCTCACATCGTTTGGGGCCGTGAGCGACACCCCGG
>NW_021227364.1:0-2020 GCF_002162155.2 Triticum dicoccoides | reverse complement strand
GCACGTCCTAGTTCATCTAGTCGACGAGATTGTCATCCTGGGGCCCGTATTTCTACACAATATGTTCCCCTTTGAGAGGTTCATGGGAGTCCTAAAGAAATATGTCCGTAACCGCGCTAGGCCAGAAGGAAGCATCTCCATGGGCCATCAAACAGAGGATGTTATCGGGTTTTGTGTTGACTTCATTCCTGGCCTTAAGAAGATAGGTCTCCCTAAATCGCGGTATGAGGGGAGACTTACTGGAAAAGGCACTCTTGGAAGAGACTCAATAATATGCAGGGACGGATATTCTTGGTCTCAAGCACACTACACAGTTCTACGGAACTCTACCTTGGTGACCCCGTATGTCGATGAACACAAGAACAGTCTGCGCTCCAAACACCCGGAGCAGTGCGACGACTGGATTACATGTGAACACATCAGGACTTTCAGCAGTTGGTTGGAAACACGTCTCAGAGGTGACAACACTGTTCGTGATGAGTTGTAATTGTTGTCCAGGGGACCATCTTTGATTGTATTGACTTACAAAGGATACGAGATAAATGGGAATACATTTTACACGATCGCCCAAGATCAAAAGAGCACCAACCAAAACAACGGTGTCCGCTTTGATGCAGCAACCGAGAGCGGAAAGGACACATATTATGGTTACATAGTGGACATATGGGAACTTGACTACGGACCTGATTTTAAGGTCCCTTTGTTTAAGTGCAAATGGGTCAATCTGTCAGGCGGCGGTGTACAGGTAGACCCACAGTACGGAATGACAATAGTGGATCTGAAAAATCTTGGGTACACTGACGAACCGTTCGTCCTACCCAATGATGTGGCACAGTTTATCTATGTGAAGGACATGTCTACCAAACCGAGAAAAAGAAAAGATAAGGAAGCGAATACATCATACGATGAGCCAAAGCGCCACATAGTTCTTTCAGGAAAAAGGGACATCCTGGGAGTGGACGGCAAGACAGACATGTCTGAAGATTATGAAAAGTTTCATGAAATTCCTCCCTTCAATATCAAGGCTGACCCAAGCATCCTGATAAACAATGAAGATTATCCATGATTACGGCGCAATAAGCAAATGACACAAGCGAAGAAAAAGTGAAGACTTTCTCCCGCAACTATTATGATGATACCATGCCAACTTTGTAACACACGAACATGCTACCGTTGTCCGTTTTGTATATGCACAAGCTATGTGGGTGAAATTATGATACCATGCCAACTTTCAACTTTTTTAGAGTTCATTTGAAATGCTTTCATGTCTTATGGTTCGACCCTCGTAATACCATGACCATTAGTCCCTGGCCCATGCCAACTTTCAACTTTCAACTTTCTAAAACTAATGGCACTAACAGAAAGTTTATAATTTTGCTCCTCGCCCCTGGCCCATGACCATTAGTCCCGGTTTGTGTCACAAACCGGGACTAAAGGGTTGGTCCTTGTTGCGGGCAGAATTTACTCCCACCTCGCCAACCGAAGGGGGCTCACACCGATTTATAAGCCCTTCCCTCTCTGCCTTGTTGAGCTCCTCTCAAAGTGAAAATAGATGCCCTAATAGAGAAAAGTTTAACCTAAATTCATAGTGAATTTCTCTGAAATTCATAGAAATTTACTATGAATTTAGGTTGAATTTTCTCTATAAGCGCATCTATTCTCATTTTTAGTAAGTTAATCACAAACTTGTGATTCAAACAATTTTTAAAGAATTCAAATTTTAACTATTCAAATTTGAAAACTAATGGCACTAACAGAAAGTTTATAATTTTTCTAAAACTAATGGCACTAACAGAAAGTTTATAATTTTGCTAACCTAAAAGCAAGCAGAATTAAAAATTAAAGCAAAAAAACAAAAGAAAATAAATAATGCAAAATAAATCAAAAAAACAGGGAAAAAACTATTTTTATAGTAAAGTTAATCACAAAATAAAATGGCACTAACAGAAAGTTTATAATTTTTTTAAAACTAAAAGAATAAAGAATAAAAAAATAAAGCAAAAAACAAAAGAAAATAAAT
>NW_021227363.1:0-1307 GCF_002162155.2 Triticum dicoccoides | reverse complement strand
GCTAATTTTACGAGAAAAATCTGGGCGAAAGATTCACCCCAATCAGAGTTACGGATCTCCGGATATTTAAGAAACAGTGAAGGGGTAGAATCTGAGAACGCAGAAACAGAGAGATAGATCCAATCTCGGAGGGGCTCTCGCCCCTCTCACGCCATGGGAGCCAAGGACCAGAGGGCAAACTCTTCTCCCATCTAGGGAGGAGGTCAAGGAAGAAGAATAAGAATGGGGGCCCTCTCCCCCTTGCTTCCGGTGGCGCCAGAACGCTGCCGGAGGCCATCATCATCACCGCAATCTTCACTAACAACTTCACCGCCTTCATCACCAACTCTTCCCCCCTCTATGCAGCGGTGTAACCTCTCTCTTACCCGCTGTAATCTCTACTTAAACATGGTGCTCAACGCTATATATTATTTCCCAATGATGTATGGCTATCTTATGATGTTTGAGTAGATCCGTTTTGTCCTATGGGTTAATTGATGATCGTGATTGGTTTGAGTTGCATGTTTTATTATTGGTGTTGTCCTATTGTGCCCTCCGTGTCGCGCAAGCGTGAGGGATTCCCGCTGTAGGGTTTGCAATATGTTTATGATTTTCTTATGGTGGGTGACGTGAGTGACAGAAGCACAGACCCGAGTAAATAGGTTGTTTGCGTATGGGATAAAGGGGACTTGATACTTTAATGCTATGGTTGGGTTTTACCTTGATGAATCTTTAGTAGTTGCGGACTGCTTGCTAGGGTTCCAATCATAAGTGCATATGATCCAAGTAGAGAAAGTATGTTAGCTTATGCCTCTCCCTCAAATAGAATTGCAACAGTGATTACCGGTCTAGTTATCGATTGCCTTGGACAAATAACTTTCACGTAACAAAAAGCTCTCTACTAATATTTACTTTATTGCATCTTTATATCAACAGCCCCTACTTTTTATATATGTGTTCTTTATTATCTTTCAAACCTATTCTATCACACCTACAAAGTACCTCTAGTTTCATACTTGTTCTAGGTAAAGCGAACGTCAAGCATGCGTAGAGTCGTATCAGTGGCCGATAGGACTTGAGAGAGTATTTGTTCTACCTTTAGCTCCTCGTTGGGTTCGACACTCTTACTTATCAAAAGAGGCGACAAATATCCCGTATACTTGCGGGTTGCCGGGGAGTCATAGCGTGGGTTGAATATTCTCGTGTGTGCTTGTTTGCTTTATCACTAAGTAATTTTTATTTGCTATTTTTAGTTGTTTTCTATCTTTAGTTATAGGTAGGAAACGCAAAATACCAAAAAAATTAGTTGTACCTACTGAACCAATGGT
>NW_021227362.1:0-1100 GCF_002162155.2 Triticum dicoccoides | reverse complement strand
CCATCGTCTTCGTCTTCGAGTTCGGCCACCAACGACCGCCGCCTCGATTCGCCGTCGCAGAAGCTTCCCCGAGCCCGCTGAGCTGCTCCCCCAACCCCTTGTGAGCTCCTGCTCCTTTCCCCATGCTCTCCCCCTTCGTTCCTCTCCACTAGCTCGTTTTTCATCGGAGCCGAGAGCTTCCGCCGCCGGCCATGAAGCCGCCGGCTAGAGCGAGTTTCGCTCGCGTCCGAGCACCATTACGTGCTCAGTCTGCCGTCAGCTGCCCAACGCCACCAATCGCGCCTCCTGTCGTGCTCCGTAGCCTCCTCCCCGATGAGCCCGTGTGTGCGCCGCCGCGCGAGGTCGTCACCGGCATTGTTTCCGGCCACCTCGCGGCCTTCCGTCGGGTCCTTTTGATGCGGACAAGCGAGAGGCCCCCCTGGTTCCAGCAGCGCGTCGAACTGCCGTCCCTAACGCGAGTCCGGCGAGCTCTCGCCGTCGGTTTGGTCATCGCCGGCGTAGATCCGGTGATGATGACATGGCTGCCTAATTAGGGTTTAATCACCTAGTTAATTAACCACAGTAACACAGACAGTTGGGGCCCGCGCCCCTAATTAACCACAATTTATTCCCTGTTTAGTTTAGATTAATCCAGTGGCCCCACGCGTCAGCTTTGACCTTGCTGACATGGCCGTTGACCAGGCCCACCTATCGGCCACACAAACCAGCCTGAGACACTGACGTGTGGACCCCACTGGTCAGGTTTGACCAGGTCAGCCGCAGTTGACTTGCTGACATCACAGTGACGCAATGCTGACGCAGTTAATAATTTTCTGGATTTAAAATAATTCAGAAAATTTCAGAAAATAGTCAAAACTTCTAAAATTCATATAAAATCAACCGTAACTCCAAATGAAATAATTTATATATGAAAAATGATCAGAAAAATCCAATCTATCCATCTGTACCATTTTCATGCATGTCAGAACAACTTATAGCTGCTGTTTAGTACAAATCATATGAATGGCATTTAAGAAATCACATATGGAGTTTGAATTTGAATCTTTGATTCAAACCAACTTCATTTAATCTGGTTGCTAGTTGCATTAGCCCAAATCACA
>NW_021227361.1:0-1082 GCF_002162155.2 Triticum dicoccoides | reverse complement strand
TCGATAATACTGTAGCGGAGTTTAGGCGAAGCCCTGCTGCTGTAGTTCATCAAGATCGTCACCACGCCGTCGTGCTGACGGAACTCTTCCCCGACACTTTGCTGGATCGGAGTCCGGGGATCGTCATCGAGCTGAACGTGTGCTCGAACTCGGAGGTGCCGTAGTTTCGGTGCTTGATCGGTTGGATCATGAAGACATACGACTACTTCCTCTACATCGTGTCAGCGCTTCCGCAGTCGGTCTGCGTTGGGTACGTAGACAACGCTCTCCCCTCTCATTGCTATGCATCACATGATCTTGGTGTGCGTAGGAATTTTTTTGAAATTACTACGTTCCCCAACTGTGGCATCCGAGCCTAGGTTATTTATGTTGATGTTATATGCACGAGTAGAACACAAGTGAGTTGTGGACGATACAAGTCATACTGCCTACCAGCATGTCATACTTTGGTTCGGCGGTATTGTTGGACGAGACGACCCGGACCAACCTTACGCGTACGCTTACGCGAGACCGGTTCCCTCGACGTGCTTTGCACATAGATGGCTTGCGGGCGACTGTCTCTCCAACTTTAGTTGAACCAAGTATGGCTACGCCCGGTCCTTGTGAAGGTTAAAACGGAGTCTATTTGACAAACTATCGTTGTGGTTTTGATGCGTAGGTGAGATTGGTTCTTGCTTAAAGCCCGTAGCAGCCACGTAAAACTTGCAACAACAAAGTAGAGGACGTCTAACTTGTTTTTGCAGGGCATGTTGTGATGTGATATGGTCAAGGCATGATGCTAAATTTTATTGTATGAGATGATCATGTTTTGTAACCAAGTTATCGGCAACTGGCAGGAGCCATATGGTTGTCGCTTTATTGTATGCAATGCAATCGCGATGTAATGCTTTACTTTATTACTAAGCGGTAGTGATAGTCGTAGAAGCATAAGATTGGCGAGACGACAACGATGCTACGATGGAGATCAAGGTGTCGCGCCGGTGACGATGGTGATCATGACGGTGCTTCGGAGATGGAGATCACAGGCACAAGATGATGATGGCCATATCATATCACTTATATTGATTGCATGTGATGTTTAT
>NW_021227360.1:0-394 GCF_002162155.2 Triticum dicoccoides | reverse complement strand
GTTTCCGGCTCTTCTTCTTGATCTGTTGTAATGGGACCGAGTTCTGCTCAAAGACCGCCTTCTTGAGTGTGTTGGGGCAGATAATATTTCGCACCTCAGCTATCTGACGCTCGGTGAAGGCGGCAGCTGGAGGTGTCTCCTGAGAACTGAACGCCAGACGATGCCTGTTGCAACTGGGTTTCTCCGATGTACCAGCTAGATCACGGTCATCTTGGTTGGGTTCTTGAGAAGGAGGCCCGCAGAACTCGTCATCGTACCCATGTTCGGCAAAATACTTATCGACGTTGGTAAATGTACCGTTGTCGTCGTCGTCCGGATCCTGTGCCATATGCATGTCCGGATCTTGTGCTATAGGGATGTCTGGCATGTCCGATAGCATTGCGGCATTCTTGCC
>NW_021227359.1:0-500 GCF_002162155.2 Triticum dicoccoides | reverse complement strand
GGAGTATTACATATTTTATATCGAGATTGTTATAGGAATTGCACACCATCCCATGAACTCTTGGTACAGTGACACTTCTTGCCATCACTGTTCATTCCTCGGCCCTCGTGTTGATGCAACCGGAATACCGACAAATGAATTGTGATGTGTGAAATCAATACTGCTAGCAACTCTGTTGCTTGGTAGTTAAAGGATAATAATTTCATTCTTAGCGTGTTGGTATGAATCATCCTTCTAAGACTGATCGTGCTACCTAGTCCTTATTTCGGTGCACCCTTCGATTGGTGAGTTCGGATCTTGTCAAGTCCTCACTCATTTGATCATATCGTCTTGCCCTCAAAAGCAAGATTGTTCTCGAGCTTAGTAACATACCGGTGGTTCGTGACTTTCCAAATATCTTCTTGGAGGTGTTACCGGGTTGTCACCTGACCGCTATGTTGAGTTCGTGATCAAGTTGGTTTCTTGTGAACCACCTTCTCTCCAAGAATCGGTGTTAGATA
>NW_021227358.1:0-393 GCF_002162155.2 Triticum dicoccoides | reverse complement strand
AAAAAAGGAGCGAAAAGTAGTAAAAACAAGCTAATGGGGTTAAGTGGAATACTAAAACAAGCTAATGAATACAGAAAATTAGTGGGAGTAATCTAAAACAAATCTACCACCACGAAAACACAAACATTTTTTTATCAAACAATGTAATGATGTAATGTGTAAAATTCAATAAAACAGGATATTACCGCTTTAAACAAATATACCTCAATCACATATTAATTAAATTGCTTATGGGGATGGATGAAAATAAATGCACTCACTCCAAGCTCGGAATGCAACACATGCTTCAAGAAATGTGCATCACGCTGTTCTGAAATGATAGCTTTGCCCATCATGTTGATAACATGTTTTGATATAGTATAACCGTTCACACCCATTGATAGTCCAAATGTC
>NW_021227357.1:0-4439 GCF_002162155.2 Triticum dicoccoides | reverse complement strand
TTCCAAAGCAATGCTCCTTGTCGAGCTTCTTTTAACACTCTGTGAGGCAGCCTCTTCTTGTGCTCCTTGGGCTTCTCTTTGTCATGCTTCACGTGTCAAACCTCACGCTCTAGTTTGCTTTTCTCGTCCTACCACTAGTAGAAAACAGGGCTTTGTTCACAGCTTAATATACACATTAGTCCCGGTTGCATTATCAACCGGGACTAATGTGAGCATTAGTCCCGGTTCGTGCGGCTAAAGGCACTAGTCCCGGTTCAAATGAGCCCTTTAGTCCCGGTTTGAGACATTAAACGGGACTAAAGGGTGCGATGCCCTTTAGTCTCGGTTCGTATCTCAAACCGGGACTAGGGTGCAATGCCCTTTAGTCCCGGTGCCCTTTAGTCCCGGATCGTGTCTCAAACCGGGATTAAAGGTCCCATTTTCAAACTCTACCCCCAAGTGGATCACCTTTTCAGTTTTGTAAAAGCAAAAGAAAATGATGAAAACTTCAAAAATTAAAATCCTTCGAGATGTAGTTATGTTACTACATCTATTAGCTAGGAAAATTAAAAAACTTAAATTTGGACATGTTTTGCAAACAAGTGTTATGAAAAAGTAAAACGACCATATCTTTTGCATATGATGTCGAAAAAAAAAACGCATAATATATCAAAAAAATCAGCACGAAAATCCGCATCCGTAGGCCTATTTGCAAATCTTTACAATCCTCAAATTCTAAAAGGAAAAAAAGTTATGCTCAAATTTCAGTTTTTTTAGAATTTTGGTTAAATCTGGTCAAACTACTTATTCAAGAAGTATTATTGGTACTAAATAATTATTCAAGAATATTAATGTTACTAAATAATTATTTTAGTATTTTGAATTTTGCTCAAACATGGTCAAACTGTGGTCAAACTATGGTCAAACTACTTATTCAAGAAATATTAGTATTACTCAATAATTATTCTTTTGAGAATAATAGTTTCAAACTCAAACAGTGAAACTTGTGACTTCATGCTCAAGCTAAACTCCTGAGGGTTAATAGGATTGACATCTTACTATTGTCAGGAAAACAACAAGTGCAAACTTGGAAACGAGGGGGAATAGAACCCGGAAGTTAAGCGTGCTCAGACTGGATGGTGATTAGAGATTAAATTGTAAAATAATTCAGAAATTTGAAAATAAAAAAAAATCAATTTTTTTTGTAGAAATAAATTTTTTTTTTAGAAAGGTGGAGCTCCAGACAGCGGCCACGTGGAGGGCCTTTTGTCTTGGTTCGTATAATAATTTGATGTACAAAACATACTTCTCAAGCAACTAAGCTGCTGTAATTGGGAATGAAGTATATCGACAAACATCTATCCCATGAGGCCTTTCCTTTGAGCATTACTTACAGAACACTCAAGAAGTAGATTTGATGTCCCAAATTGCAAGGGAAAAATAGGGATTTTAAAACAAACATCCCATCGTTTTTGGTAAACTGTGTTAACTTTTACTCTTTGTGTTTAGCCCCCGGAAGAACATGCGCTTGAAACATTGAAGAGTATTCAGAATTGGGATTCTGTACGATGGGAACCCATCAAAAGGTCCCGGGAGTGGAGATATTTTTTTCTTAAGGATTTGAATCCACAGACCATTCCCATGGGTATTAATCTTCCAAATCCATTTAACAATGAGGCAAATATTCATTAGTTTTTCTGTCAAAATGCCAAGGCCCCCAAGCGCTTTTGGCTGCCACGCCATTGCCCATCCAACCATATGGTTTCTGTTTTGGTCCCTTAGCTTCCCAGAAGAAGCGAGATCTATGTTTAATCATGACACTGTGCACCACAGCCCTGTGCATATACACCGTCCACCAAACATAGACCTTGCATTTTTTTAATAATTATGATCACCCTCCAAGCTATCCAAACCGACAACCAACTATTTCATCTCCAAGTTATCCAAGTTAACAACCGGCTGGTTCACCTCCAAGTTATCCAAGTTGACAACCGGCTGGTTGCACCAAACCGATAAGAGGAGGATGCAAACACTAGATTATAATATATATTGTTATCCTTTACATTCAAAAGATTATTTAATATGTGAAAATGAAAGCCTTAATTTGCATGAGAAAGTCCACGCCACGAATATGATAGACCATAGTGAGTTTATTTAGTATGACATGCTCTCTCAAATGGAGACCCTATATGTTCCGTTTCAATCAATCCTAACTACATTCCCATCTTCAATTTCATGCATAAACTTTTATTTGAGAAATTGACATGAGTGCATGTATACACTAGAAAAACCCAAGAATTTTGAATATGAGTATACCAAATTATAATCAAAATGAATGTATGTGAAGGTAGTACCCATGGAAGTGTTCACCGATGATTAATATAAGAGATGTTGTTTCAATACCACGTGGATAACATGGATTGTCAAATTATTACTAAAGCTAACTTGCAAGACATAATTGTCAACATACCAATTTATACTCTAGAAGATTTTATAATTATATTTGCCTAATAATACACTAGAAATAGTACTAAGATAATGGTTATGTATGATCTATATCATGATACTAAAGGATAATAAAACAAATACATGAACACACATACATAGACACAAATAATTATGCATACAGAGTAGTTCTACAAAAGATATTATTGTAAACACAATTTAAATTTAGCACCAGCAAACTTTGAAGTGGTATACCTTACAATTGTAAAAACAAATAACACCGTAACTAGTGTTACTAAACATTGTTATGTGGTAACTATTGAGTCTATGACATATAAATAATAGAAAAATTGTACTCATTAATAGTAGTATGACAAAATAAGTTTAAAAGAAGTATAAAATTTTACTATAAAATATGAAGAGCACAAAGTCTGCAAATTGTATGATTGACTCGAATAAATGAAGAGAAGTTTGTTTCGTTTCCCTGTAGGCAATTGTTTCATCCTAATTTTCTTCACTTGCGTCGTAATATGTGTTAACATTTCCTTCTTCATATTAGTAGAAACCATGGTGACTGTATTCCTCATTTTCTAAGCGGTCTTGTTGTTTTACTGGATATCAGCCGTTTTTAATGGCATAAGTAGCATTTAGAACCTTATACACTATTAGTTAAAATTTTGTTTTTAGTCATAAATTTAATGAATTATGGTGATCTTAGGTCAGGGTGAGGCCGTGACCCGTGAGGCGCGGTCACCTCCAGCCTTCCGTGGCCACGAGCGACGCCAACAAACTGTACGTCGAGCCGCGAGCGACGCGCCATCCGGCATGCATGGGCATCGATTGATACGTACTGAATTGATCAAATAATTCAATATTGCTGCATGTATATACTAATCAAACCAAACTGTTGCAAATTCAATCTTTTCAGTATGTTATACTCCTTCTCTAGCCTCCCGGCCTCTTACAATTTTCTTCTCTTACGAGTCACGAGCAATATTAGGATTAGGATGTAAGAGATGGTTTTTATTAAGAATTAGGATTGTAGATATTTTCTTCTCTCACGGATATTATTTTGCATACAAATCAATGATCACAAAGGGCTACTACAATTTAAAAAAACAGTTTCATGTTTAATTTGTCTAGGAAAATCTTCATTAGAGAAGTTTGACATCATAAGGTTTTGATCCTGGTACCGCCACTGCGGTTCTCCAGAAGAACCTGCTCAAGAAAAGTCATATGCTTGCTAAAGGGGTGATCATAGAGATCAGCAACATCGCCGACTGCGTCATGGCCCCCTTGTGAGTTGCTTCTTCTTCTCGTGAGGTTCTCAGACATGGAAGAAGACCCTGGAGTCATTGGAGCTCCTGGGAATGGACGTGGCGCTCTTGTGCAGACGCGTCGATGACCTTCTCACCATCCATGCTACTCGGTCATCGACGGTTCGAGTTTACAACCGCCGCCGGTGGAGAACGTGAGAGCCTCAATTTGAAGATAGGGACTCTCAAGAATATTCTGGAGGCATGTGGAGATGTGGGATTTTGAGATTACGAAAAGAATGACCAAGCATGGCAACTGAATTTTTGTGCACGTCGTTAGTAACTTTCAATATATGATGCCGTGTCAACTTCATCTTGTGCGCATCAATCAAGGCTATAAAAAATGGACTCGGAGCTCAATCTTTTTACTCCCTTATGAAAGATCTGTAAATTGGCAGTTTGGCATCACCGCAAACAAAAGAAGATTTTTTTTTTTGATGAAAAGGGTTCACCCGACCTGAGTATAAAGTACAATACAACAGTATATGTAAGGGCCTGTATGGATGTTCTCCAGCTCCATGCTTCCAAAACTTCAGAGATGAATTTGTCCAGAACGGTTGGAGCCCGAGAAGCTGAATTCACGAAACTGGCCCAGCTCCACCAAACCGTGAAGCGCGGAGTTCGCTCAATTTACAGGAACTGCCACTGCTAAAGAAAACGCTTCGTTGCATCCCCTCGTCAAATAGAATAAGGATGAAT
>NW_021227356.1:0-1151 GCF_002162155.2 Triticum dicoccoides | reverse complement strand
TGTGGTTCGGAGACTTGCAACCTCCATTCCATAGGTGTCCCGAGCACACCAAGCCACTGATTGATTTGTTCAAGGAGAAGGAGTTCCTTCATAAGAGCTAATCCGGACTTATGTAGGGATTTCGATACCCTCGCTGATGGTTCCCAACCAGAACTCGGTAGTGTTTTATTGTAAGACTACCATGTGGGCATGCTTGTCTGGGACAACGTGTTCACATGTTTGTAGCAGAACCAGCTCATGTTTTGGAGCTTGCTATCGTAGTTCATCTCCCGAGAATCCCGCAACGTCATCTCGTCGATTTGTGTCGCAAACTTTCCGTTTTTCTTCCTAGACTCGATGAGTCTGGAATATCCTGACACCAACCAGATCTGAATCTCAGGCAGATATGATGGTTGGAATATTTCCCAAGAATTATAATATTGGTCGCGCGATAACCGGTAAAGTGGATGTCGTGGCCAACACACCCAGCCGGAAGACCTGTTATTATAATATCTTGATTGATGAAGTTGGCCACCTCCCCATAGGGATTTCGTAGGGTTTACTCCCTAGTTGCCCCTATGGATTTTTGTGTTCCCGAAGTCCGACCTTTTACTTGATGTTCTAGTTATCAAACCATATCTATGAATGGGATACGCTAGCACATCAAGGAGAACATTAGAAGCGGAGTGCTAAATGTCTCTCAGTCGATCGTCCAGATTTTGTTCCTTGGCTCGCTAAGGTGAAATCTGAGAAAGTATTATCCTCCTTTGCATCTGCATCGTCCATCGCTATTCATCATGGTAGTATGTTGTGTTGCCAGGATCCTTGACACGGATGTTGGTAAAACCTTGATGATTATGGAAATGCTCAAGTTCTTGAGAGCACGCACAAGCGCTACGTGTTATCATCAGCACTACCTTGGATTCCTCTCAGTTTTCCTCGGCAATGCTATGACCTTCTCAAACCGTGAAATCACTCTCTATTGTTGGGTTCTTCCCTAGTTACCAGAATCATTCCCAGCATTTGCATTTTGTTCCCAGCTTGCACCGCCAATGTGCCATTCTACCATGGGTCTCCTCCATTTCCGGTGACAAGCAAATTTATCCATTGCGTTGTCTTCAACAAGGTAATCCACATCATCCAAGTCCGAGTATGCCATTCTACCGACCCCC
>NW_021227355.1:0-2158 GCF_002162155.2 Triticum dicoccoides | reverse complement strand
TTTTTATGTGGTTTATCCACAAGAGAGTGATCTTGACAAAAGATAATTTGATTAAACGAAATTGGGTAGGTAAGTCTCGTTGTTGCTACTGTGACCAGGACAACACCTCTTTCTCGATTGCCCATTGGCAAAGCTTCTGTGGCGCACGATACATATAGCCTTCAATGTTAATCCTCCAACTTGCATTAACACGTTATTTGGAACGTGGCTAAACGGAGTGGATTCAG
Organism: Triticum dicoccoides; assembly: GCF_002162155.2. NCBI lineage: Eukaryota > Viridiplantae > Streptophyta > Magnoliopsida > Poales > Poaceae > Triticum > Triticum dicoccoides. The sequence goes on along the minus strand of NW_021227355.1, from coordinate 1,931 downwards.
ACATAGCGAGTCATATTCAGATAGGAATATGTGCATTACTTTGGGCTATATGAAACAACAGGAATGACATTATCTTTAACCAGAAAAACTTTATCAACTTTATGCAGGTTATCTACAGAGCTACTAGTTGGATCCGTGCGTGGTCATTACTCACTCATGCGGACTACATAGAGCTTTTGGTTACGGGGTGCAACCGATAGGAGACGGTCGCATGTGTTATTTTCAACCGATTTGGATCATGAGCTACCAGTAGGCTAGGTGTATAGGCATCGTAGCCTGTTGCTAATTTCGCCGGCTGTGGCACATTATTACTTTCTTTTGCTTTGCTTCGGTTGTGTGCCAGATTTGAACTTCAGACATGATTTGCACTTATTTTAATAAGATGGATGCATGCATTCTTTTGATGCGGAGGCCGGGGTTATCCTCCTTTTAAGGAAAAAAATCTTTTGGGAATCACCAAAGGAAATAACAAAAACCATCATCTTTTAGATTCCTATTGCACAAACTATCTATTTTTTTTTGTTGATGGCATAGACAATACGAACTACTGGTCCTTCAGTTTGCAGCCAGGACTGTCTAGCGTTTAGCTCAATTGACATGATTCTGATTGATGGGATTCACCATAGACAAAACTAAGTTAAAAAACATTTAATTGCATTTGTACTTTTGATAAAATACAAAAATTTACTTGAATACGTGTCAAAAGCTATATTTGATCATGCCTATAAGTAGACATTGGTATTTCATAAAAATAGTTTCATTAAACACTAATAACAACCATCCTATTTTACTTGAGCTGAACGAGGCCCGGCCGTAAGTTTCCCGGATTTTACCATTAGCACCATTTTACCTTTTTTTTTAGAGACAGCACTATTTTACTAATAATTGAGTAGACAGTGCGCTTCCCAGACTACAAAGGCAAGTCCAGCCCGGGTAGGAGGAGCATCGCCATTTGCAGTCTTCCACCGCCAACGAAGCAACCAACAACAAAGTTCTCCGCTCCCTGAAAATGGAGAACTTGTCCATCGTGAGCAACTTGGGTCAGGTGTTGGTGCAGGAGCTCCAGGAGATACGGGGCGTCGGCGACAAGGTCGTCCACCTGCGGGACGAACTGGCGACCATGAACGCCGCCCTTCGCATCATCTCTGAGGCGGATCAGGAATCCGTCGACCACCTCGTCCGGGAGTGGGAGAAGCAGGTGCTTGATCTCGCCTACGACGCTGAGGACTGCACCGACACCTACTCCCTCTGCATCACCCGCCCAACCCCACATCCACCAAGTGACGTCGCCCCTAATCACGGGCTCATCTTCTCCTGGGCCGGATACCTGCTTTCCCGCGCCAAGCGGATGGGCAGGTACCCGTACGAGAAGCTTGTGCTGCAGCGCACCCTCGCCGCTGACATCAAAGCCCTCTTGGCACGTACCACCGCCGTCAGCGAACGCCGCGTTCGCTATGGCATCGACCGGGCGGCGCTACCGAGAGCCGCCTGCTTTGCCCTAGCCTCGGCGGCATCCGTCTCCACGAATGCTCTCCGCCGTGTCGACGACCCTAATCAGTTTGTCGGCATCACGGAACAGGCCAATGCCTTGGCCAAGAAGATCAAGGCGGCGGTGATCCATGATCAGGATGACAAGATGAAAGCGCCCGTCCATGCTGAGGATGACCAGATCAAGGCGGATGATGAGGATGGCAACAGGCTCAAGGTGTTCTCCATTGTGGGCTTCGGAGGGCTAGGGAAGACAACCCTGGCCATGGAGCTGTGCCAGCGGCTGGATGCGGACTTCCCTTGCCAGGCGCTGGTGTCCGTGTCACAAGGGTTCCATGCCGAGAAGGACATGAAAGGACTGTTGGTACGGGTGCTCCAGCAGATCCCAAGGGAGAAATCAGATGATGAGCAAATACATGGGATGGATGTGGAAAAGTTGTACA
>NW_021227354.1:0-1878 GCF_002162155.2 Triticum dicoccoides | reverse complement strand
AGCTGCCGGTTCTCAACATCTCGTTCCTCTAGCTTTCTTACCCTTGCCTTAAGCTCTTGCAGTTTGCTCTGCTCCATTTTCCTCCACCTCTATTGGGTTTTGTAACCTCCTGCGTCGGGAAACCCAACCTTCCACGCAACGGAGCCTGGCGTGCCTCGTGCTCGTCCAAGGTGCTCAGGATTCCCGAGGGCCCTTGTGAGCTCGCCGTTCTCTCTTTCAGGAACGAATTTCCCTTCCCGCACTTCGTTGATTGCTTTCCGAAGCTTCGTGACGAGTGTTGCATGTTGCTCGTCCATCCAGCAGCACTCCCCTGTTTCAGGGTCCAATGTTCCACCAGCCCCGAAGAACCAAGTCCTACAATGGTCTGGACAGTGCAATGTCTCTGGTTCTATATCACCGAGCAGCGCGATCCTACGTGGGCAGCGGCCCCCGAATTCAGATCTGGCATCCCCACGCAGCTCTCCTCCTGGAAAAAGAAGGGCTTGCAGTGGGGTAGTTCGGAAGAGGTGACGGGACTCCAAACCTGTATCCAGAAGCTGGTGAAGAAGCTCAGGCTGGTTAACATGGTCCAAGTCATGCTCGTCCGCCGGATTCTCCCATGCCAAGAGAGGGCATTCAATCTGTGGGAGTTTGATCCGGAACAGCACCAGGAGTTGAGCGAGATTTCGACACGACGTACGAAGGTGCCTGGAGGATGTTGTTTAAGGGCGCCGAAGCCCCCACATCCGCGACTGAAGATCGCGGATTTCGCTCGCAGCGCCAAGCTGACGAGGTAAGTGATTCTACCCCTTTACGGGGCACTTGCTTTTCATAGTTTGACTCTATGCGGGTTTTGATTTCCCCCCTTTCCTTTGACAGGACTGGATGAGGAAGGCGGAGCAGATCAACTGCCTGGCTCCCATGCCAGAAAACCCAGTAGACGCCCGTCTAGCGAGGCTGCTGGTTCCGGCACCACAGGTGGTGCCGAAGAAGAAGGCCAAGAAGGAGGCCACGGGTACTCGAAAGAGTTCCCATTTTCAGGTGTCCGACGACTCCAAGGCGGGCTCCTCCCCCGAAAATGAGGAGGAGAAAGAGGACTCTCTCCCAGAGGAGGGAGAGAGGAAGAGGAAGGGTTCCCGAACAGGGGAGGCCAAAGGGTCCAAGAGGGGAAGGACTATCCCCTCGGACAGCTCCGCCAACATCAACATTGGCGAGGAAGAATGGCCTTCAAGGGCCAGGCCTCCGGCGAGATCGTAAGTATCCGGATCCCTGAATGATTTATAGTTTCTTTTTATGTCACATAGCGTTCCTCTAATGCCGCATACTGTCTGCAGTCCGGCCGATGATGATCTCCCCGCTTCATCAAGCGGGTCGTTGGCTCCGTCGGATGTGGATTCCATCCCGACGGCCTCTACCCCTCGCGCCACTGAGGACGCCGAGGTGGGGTCCCAAGAAGGGACCCATCAGGGGGAGGCTCCGGAGGCGCCACAAGGCAGCCTCCCGTACTTTGCGCCGGACTCCACATCGGAACCCGCAGTGGTTCCGGAGTCCGGCCGGCGGCCCCTTCGCAAGAAGGGCAAGACCGTGACGCCGGCGGCCTCCGTCCAACCGGAGGCGCCGGATAACTTGTTGGAGGCGCTCCAAGGCGCTTCCATCAAGGAAGAACACCGAACTATCATGAGTGCGGTGATTCAGAAGGTACAGATCACCAGGAGCGGGCTGTTTGAAGCCTGCAGTAGCCTTCTAACAGCCTTTGAGGTAAGAAGTTAGAATTCTGTAATGTAATACCGCATAGACAGTAGCCCCTGATGCTTGGTTCGGTGTTCGGAAAGAAAAGCCGGAATGAGAATCTAAAAAAAAGAGATATACGCAGGGTTGCTAAAAAATTATGTTAATATG
>NW_021227353.1:0-1218 GCF_002162155.2 Triticum dicoccoides | reverse complement strand
AAAATTCATTCATTCATTCATGCGTTATTTTCATTTCCTTTTCTTCTTTTTTTGACAGGGTGCATGCTCCACCTAACATGAAACTGGAGGCGACATTGTTGAAGTTGAAGCACCGCACCTACTTGGTCGTCAAATTCAACTGCGCGGTTAATACACGAAAGGGGTCGTTGTCTTGTGGCCATTTTTAGCATGATCATTAACTTATTGCAAACTGAAGGAAACAAAAATGGGCAAAGATAAGGTGGAGCTAGCCCAACTTGAAATGGCAAAATGTTTGTGGAGAGGATAGCTCTCTTCTTTTGGATCGGTGCACAATTGATGATATATACTCATCTTTTTACCTGTTTGCTGGAAATGATAGAATGCAACTTCGAGAGAAAATAACCGAGAGAGAGAGAGAGGCAACAATTTGAGAAAAGAAAGAAGAGAAGCATTAGGTCTAGGTAGGTAGTAGGTGATTGAAAATAAATGAATGATATTGGTGTGAGATTCAGAGATAGGATGGAGCACCACCTACCCTTGAACCAAGCAAAGTAGTGTTGGAATTTTGCTAGTAGGCCTTTGGCCCAAAGCCCGACTAAAATTCTGAAATTCTCTTGGTAAATTCATGTACACATGTGAGTGAAGTGAGTGAGACTAAAGTTTAGTCCCATCCCGAAAGTTGAGAGAGAGTTGCACCTCTTTATAAGGTGAGCTCTTCTACCACTTGTGTGAGCATGAGAAGAGGAGACATACATGCGCGCTCCTCCTCCTCGCTCGTCTCGCCACGCCGTGCCGCGGGTTGCGGGATTGAGTCGAGGACAGAGCTATGCACGTTATCTATATTTTTGCTGCTCGGAAAAAAAATTAATGAGTCATTAATTATTAATTAACGGACGCGTTAATTACTGAACCGTTTCCGATTCTTTTGGATCGTGACGACTCAGATGTGGGGTTTACTCTCACGACCTACCCGGCCCGCACTATATAGTCAGGCAGCCGTCTACCCTAACCGCTACCGCTTCGTATGATTTCTCACCACCGTTCCAGATCATTGCGCCGCCAAGCAAGTCTTCTCCATCCCTCCTTTCGGCGTGCACCGGGAGAAGGGACAACAGGCCTCCGGAACCCCGCCTCTCGTGATCCTGTACGGGAGAGGGGTGATCAGGTTTTTGGGGAGTGCACTCGCGCAACTGCTGGCAGCGACGACTTCACGAACGGCGACTTCTTCCCTGACCT
>NW_021227352.1:0-1425 GCF_002162155.2 Triticum dicoccoides | reverse complement strand
CATTGTACTGAATAATCCCCACGAAAACAAATGAACCGTGGACCCTCGCCGACTCTTTGGCCGTCAATGCCGGCAGCTTGGAACAACAGATACACTTGTTCTAAGTGTAGATCATACACCAGATACACCTGTTTCTTCATATTGATTTTCTAAACAGAGGTAAGAGCTTGACCTAAAAATTAGAATGTATCTCAATCCTTCATGTGCATATCATCAAACAGGTTGTGGGCGGATACTCATGAACATGGTTCACGGTTTACCAAATACGGATTGTTAGTGAAAACTGGAAACGCTAGAGAAAGAAACAAGAGAGTAGTTTGGCCATTGAAAATCCATGTACTTAGATGAGAGCGGAGGGGTGCATTGCTAGCAGCTAGCTCAGAGTTTTCGCTGCTTCTTGCTGCCTCCTACTGGATGCTAGTCACCGCTCATGTGGTCCTGCTAAACACCTGCTAATCAGTAAGATAAGATAACAAATTTAGCGCAGAGAGCATCAGGACAACAAGAGAAGATGCGTGTCCGCAGGCCGCACATACCAGGCTGTACCACCGCCCCACATCGATCAAGCTTAGTCGGGAGGAGCAGGACGTCCCCTTCCAGCCGGTGGCCAATCAATATGGGTCGCAGCCAGGGCATCAAGGATGAAGTCCGTCGGCACGAGCATGAAGTCTGTGCCCTGTAGTGCCGGTATCCATCCATCCAGCGGCCAAGCAGGCCTGGGTCGCAGCCGAGGCGGCGTGGTCACTGAAGCCATTAAGAACGCCGCTATGGATGAGCGCAGGCGGGTGCGGGCGACGGTGGACGGGAACGTGGCTGTGGGAGCGCCGACACGGGCGGCGGGCGGTGGTGCTGCGGATCCAGCCGTGGCACCATGTGCGCAAGGAGAACAGCGGGCACCCAGGCCGCGCCATGGTGACCACTGCCTGCCCACTCCTGTAACGGCGAGGCGAGCGTGCAACCCGCCGGAGCGAGGCTCGCAGTGCGGCACTCCCCTCCCCCGCCAGGCACCACGTCCACGCCGCCAGTCCACCACCTGCCTCGATGGTGACGACCATCGAGGTTAGGGACCCGAGGATAGCTCGATCCGATGTTGCGCGGTTGCTAGAGGAAGGTTGTCGGGCGGGCGGCGCAGATTCGTGCCGGCCGGTAGCGCCATGTAGGGTTGCGGTCGGGATGCAGCGATGATGAGGGGGGAGCCGGTGGCGGCGAAGAAAAGCGCTCGCAGGGGGACGTGCGTGCGATGAGGCCGAGCGGGCCGACTATGTGTTGCTAGAGATCCATGCTGCGATAGGAAGAAAAAATACGAAACGTTATTTCCACGATAGCCGCTTTATTATTAGTGAAAAGATTATTAGTACCACCTCGTTTATATTATAATTTTGTCTATACAAATCGTAAAAGCGTATTATGACATGAGAAGAAAGC
>NW_021227351.1:0-1454 GCF_002162155.2 Triticum dicoccoides | reverse complement strand
GCCAAAAGGCGCAAACGGTCCCGGGCAAAGGTAAGGCGACACCCGTGGGAATACCGTGCGTGAGGCCGCAAAGTGATATGAGGTGTTACATGCTAGATCGATGTGGCATTGAGTCGGGGTCCTGACAGCGTTGGTATCAGAGCTTGACTGCCTGTAGGATTACCAAGCCAAACTGGTCGAAGTTGAGTCTAGAAATTCTTTAGTTATATAAGGGAATTGATTGTGGGATGGAACGTAAGGCTCTTTTTACTCCTTATACCTCATGGCCTTCTGATCTGAGTCATCATCTTCTCTTCTACGGGGATTAAGAACTAGGCTATCTCTTCTTCCCATCAGGATCACGTGTTACTAATCCGTAGACTTATAAGATTGTTGGATTAAGCCTCAGTTCAGTTTCTACCTCTGTATGTTAATTATTAATCTCGATACCTTGATATTGTGCTTTTGAGTGGTTATGCCACCATTTTTGTGAATGTCTCAAATCTTTTTTGAGCATTTACAGCCATTGCGCTATCCGAGTCATCTCAGGTCTCTAAACAGTCTGATGCACTTGCAAATTCCTTCCTCCCGTTTCAATGTTCCTTTGGGCCAGATTAACCACACTAATCAGTGAGTTGAGGTACTCTGTTACCTTGACATATATGTTGGAGATATTATTATGACCCTAGGTGTCTCAGGGGATCATCTAGTAGTCTAGCCATGTTTTGTGTTCCCAGTGTGATGATTCTGGCCGTCATTATCGAAAGCATCCCGCGATGCCATTTAGTTAGTAGGTATTCTATTCCTGGGTTCTTCAACCCGAGATCCACCCTACTTACTTCATGTTGATAGTAATTGCTAGTGCCTTTAGGATATTAGTAACCTTTGCGATAGTCCTTGAAGTCCGTGGTATCTTCTTCTTCCAAATACCATGAACTACTTATGGCAGAAGTTCCTCGTTGAACTGAAATATCACAACAGGATTATTCTTGAGGAGTTCTCCATTCATAAATCGTGACTCTGCCAGTTCTACCTTTCTGCATGGGTTATCCGGAAGAAATATGTTGAACTTGGTTCGACATACTAATCTATGCATCCACAACTCAGAAAATTATATGTTCCTTTGAGTTGTTCTCTTTAGTTGCATTCTGACCCTCGTCTATCAATTGATAGTCAAGAGTATGCGTGCGTTCGTTTATCGATGCCTATTACTCTTGTGGTCCGCCAAGCCATTCTATCGCAGAATGACTAGGAGAAACAAACTCCAGTACCTCTTCCATATCCAGGATTGGGTCAAAGAAGTTGTGCTCCGCAGATCAAATTGCTAATCCAGCTTTTGTTCTGTTCTACCTTGGAGTATTACCATCTTTATATCGGGATTGTTATAGGAATTGCACACCATCCTATGAACTCTTGGTACAGTGATACTTCTTGCCATCATTAGTCATTCCTCGGTCTTCGTGTTGATGCAACCG
>NW_021227350.1:0-387 GCF_002162155.2 Triticum dicoccoides | reverse complement strand
TTGTCCCATACAGGCTCCGCCACTCTGTAACCGTTGGGACCGAGTTGGTGGACCCCTATGTTCAACTGCTGCATTTCTTTCCCCCACTGACTTGATTCGGAGGTTGCGGGGCTCTCGCACTTGATCTTGAACTCCTTGTAGTCATGTTCGCTCATCAAAGGATATTTCGCCTTGATCTTCTCATAACTATCACCATTGTCAATCATTGCCTTCACCGTGCTTTTCCAAGTAGATAGGGCCGTGCTCATCATCGTGAGGGCGGCACCGTTCACTTTATTACCCGAGAGGCGTGTGTTTGCGAACTCAGTGCGGAACTTGTATCGTTCGTGCAGCTTCATGAAGAGGAGGCTGCGCAAATTCCCTCGGTCCTTATGCCTTAGGTTCTCG
>NW_021227349.1:0-2362 GCF_002162155.2 Triticum dicoccoides | reverse complement strand
ATTGCATAACTTATATGCTTACATATAAAAGCATACCTAACCAACATCAAACCCAAAATAATGTTAACTTATATGCTGAAACATATAACAGCATACCTAACTTAAGATAATCAGCAGCTTCCTCCTCCTTCAGCAACTGTGCCCATCTTCACTTCTTCAGAAATTTGAGGCGGCATGAGCGGCGCACCACACACGGAGAAGCCTTCTTCTTGACCACCATTCTGTTGGACAGCTGCACCACCTGATCCTAAGCCACCTCCTCTTCTTCGACCTTCACTATGCCAGGGAGGAGGGGAAGGAGCTCGACGTCGATGGGCATTGTCTTGACACCCTCGACGGCGACCGGCGCTACCATCTGCACAGCGTCCTCCTCGGCCTCCAAATGGTCCAATGGCAGCACTGGCTTTGACATATGGCAGACCTGGTAGTCCGGGCTGACGGGCGCAGGGACAGCGAGCTCGACGTCGACGCGGTCCGCCCTTGATGTGACGCGTGCTGAATCTGGCCGCAGCGTCATGGTGGTGGAGCGGTACATCCACCACCTTGCGCGCTGAACAGGGGAGTCGCTCAGCGTGGCCTCTCGCATTGCCCACACGAGTAGGACAGCCGGCGGGACACCGCGGCCGTAGTGGAAGGCGCGCTTCCTCTCGGCATCGGTGAGGACTTTGACGAGGCCACACGCTTGGTTGGCCAACATCTCCGTGCTGGGGAACCACCCGCACACCTCCGTCAACTGCGCGCGCCACCCCTCGTCATCGCCGGCGAGGTCCATCATTGCTCTCTGCCATCCGAGGCTCCTCTCCATGGAGGCGGCTGCAGCGGTCGCCGATGAGGGTATTCTCGATCTACTGTAGGTGGGGATAAGAGGGGAGTTCGAACCGGCGCCCGTGGGAGGTGGGTGAGTGTGGTGGGGAGGAGAGTGGTGCAGTTACTTATTTAATGGCATTTAGGATGTGGGCAGGGAAAATGTATAATAATATTCTTTCTACCTCCCGCCCCGGCCATTACACAGCCCCGGTCATTACACGGTAAAGAATTTTTTTGATTTTTGTTTATAGGGAAACATCTTACTTTATTTAAACAAAGACTGGGATCTCGTCTGCTAATACACTAAGGATACAATCACGGGGCCAAAGCCTCCAAACCAAAGAAACACAAGCGCCTACAGCTACCTTAGCCGAAGTATGAGCCGGCCGATTAACACAGTAAATAATTGAAGCAAGTGTTCTACTCTTGTTCCTTCTCCACTTTTCTGCACCTGATAGAAGACAAGCTAAGTTAATGAATGATACAAACTTTAATAATCCACAATGCATACAAACACTTACTTCTGATTTTGTTTGCATTTCTTGCTACATCTAGTGTGGCCTACCAATTTGCAAGCGCCGCACCGGGTTTCCAACTCATCAAAAGAGAGTGGTGTACCATTTTTCGAGACAAGGCGGCTCTCATCTGCCTTTATTGCACCTTTGCTTGACACTTTCATAGGATCTTTAACCTCAATCATGTTGCCTTCACCATCGTCCACATATTCAACTGCACACTTACTGATGTCGTTTGTTTGCTTCAACAAATTTTCCTGTAGCAGATCATACTCATGACTCTTAGCTATCACAGCCTTCAAACTCTCCTATAACTGATCCCACAAAGCAGGGTGTTTGCATGCCGCATGCATAGCTTCAGACGCTAACACACTGACCTGGCTATATTTCATTCTTTCCCCGGCCCCAGTCCAACCAAATCCCAACAGATCGCTTGTGCGCCTCGCGGGCAGTCCCAACCTTGCTTCTTTCGTGAACCGAATAAGAACTAAACACTTTGGTATTTCAGATATGTTCAAGTGCTTCAGTACATGGAATATGTGCTTGCAAGGTAGACCCTTTCGAATCATTCTTCTGCGGCTGCACCTTATAGTTTTTGCGGAATTTACTGGTGTATACTCCACCCAAAAACGGCGCTTCCGGTTATTCTTCCAGGCCACGATGTACTGCTGTGATCCATCTCCCAGCTTAATTTCTACAATCTCCATGCCGTCAATTTTTCTAAGATCATCTTGCAACATATAGAAGTTTGCTGGAGTGAAGACGTGAGAAGCAGCTATCTCAAGTTCCCTCGAGCTAGTAACTGGCACCGGTAAACTCTGTGAGGCCGTGCAGTCATCTCGCGCCTCATTTTCACGGATACGCACAACGGCGTTCTCATAGTGCAAAATCATATCCACCAGGGTCATTTCACCGTCTAGGTGGAGGTGAAGGCATGAGTTCAGGCTTTCACTCCGCTGGTTGCTTTTCATGCCAAGCCAAAACCCCTCAGTTAGATATGCCGCGGCCCACAGTCTCCTCTTCTTATACATCCGCCTCAA
>NW_021227348.1:0-1182 GCF_002162155.2 Triticum dicoccoides | reverse complement strand
CCTCTGGGCCTGTGCACTGCGGCTGTTCTAGCCCAATTGCACAATGGCCTTTTTCCTTTTCCTTTCCTGTCACTTTTCCGAAAATCCACAATATTAAATATTCATCCAAATGCAATAATTCCAACTCCAATATTTTTCTAAAAATCCCACCTATTTAATGGTATAACTTTTACTCATGCCCAAACAACTTTTATGTACTGTTCATAGTCAAATTCAAATTTGAATATGTTTAAACCCCTCTGAAAATCCATTTCTCCTATTCTGCCACTCCAAGACCAAAACTAGGAATTTTTCCCTTCTTATTTTTCACCCTAGTAATTAATAAAAATGAGTTGACATTTTTCTGAGCACTTTGGTTTTTTCTGTTTTATTATTGCTTATTTTTCTCGTTATTATTTTGTGACGACAGATTGCGTTGCCGATGAAGGAGTTGGACCAGAAAACTTTGAAGATCCAAGAAGACTTTGCCGAGCCAGACAAGCAGCCCTTTGACCATGTCTAAGAAACCCTTTTTATGCATGTCATATGGCACTTTTATTGCTTGCATCGAAGTCATGATAATGTGGTGACCACTTGAGGTGGTTTGCCTCCGCTGCTTTTCTCATTGACACTTGCATGATGCATGACCCTACCTTTCTATGAGGGTTATGCGAGTGGGTGTAGTTAGGATGCTAAGTAGCTGCTAGGCAAATGGGTTGGGTATATGCATGGTGATGGAAGCAAGATTGTTTTCAAAAACTTTTCGAAAACCCCATCGGGTGCCACTTATGCCTGAGGGAGATGATGAGTTGGGTAACCACTTGATGATGATGTGGTGTACCGAGGCAAGTGTGTGTGTTGTTTTCTAAACAGATTGGTTTAAGTTGCGTCCGTTATTCCAACCTTACATGCGCAACCACTCTACCCTTATATGGGAAAGGGCATTAGTGATTACATAGGCCGATACTAGCTTGGAGCCCGCATTACTAGTGACGAGAGAGTTGTTGTTGCACTCTCTCGGGATGGGGTCGTGCCAGGTAGGGCGGCCATGATTGTTTTTACAGGGCACCAGACACACCGTTGGTACCCCGTGCTTGTGGTATGAGATGAATATGGGAGCGTGGCTCCAAATTCTTAAGATGAGAAATGTTGTGCACGCGGGTTGCTACCAATCGAGTGGACTCTATGTTAGTGTCGTCTAGG
>NW_021227347.1:0-385 GCF_002162155.2 Triticum dicoccoides | reverse complement strand
TTGACATCGATGAGTAGACTGAGGCCCAGGTGGTGATCCTGAGCTTGTGACGGACCTTGTAGTATAGCTAGGCTTACCCAAGCCTCTTTTATTTTACTAGTTGTCTGTACTCAGACAAGTTACTTCCGCTGTTGGCTTGTATGCTTGTATGACTTGAATGTGGGTCGTGTGACCCGTACTTGTGTGTATGCTATGTATGGCTCTCTGAGCCTTTAAATAAGTACTTGTGTTGTAGAGTCATGTTGTGATGCCTTGTTGTATTTGCACATATCGAGCATATTGTGTGCATGATTGAAATGCTTGGTATGTGTGGGATCTGACTATCTAGTTGTTTATCTTTAGTAGCCTCTCTTACCGGGAAATGTCTCCTAGTGTTTCCACTTCC
>NW_021227346.1:0-2751 GCF_002162155.2 Triticum dicoccoides | reverse complement strand
ATAGAGATGAGTGCAATCTTGGGCTCGAGACATGACAGGGCGCGGCCGTGTCCCCTGGCAAGGCGTGTCAAACTGTTCCGTGATTGTGGTGTTGTTGCTTCGAGCAAAAGAATTGACCGGTTTTATGTCAGTGTCGTCTCATTGATCATGTCGTTGTGGAGACTCCACCCCCGATCGTTGGGGGCCCCGTTCTTCGGGGGTGAAAATACATGCCTGTCTTGCTGGATCGAACGATGTTGGTGTTTTTGAAGCCACATTCGGTTGCCACACTTAGCAGAAGAGTTAGCCGCAGATGGCTTTGGGTGCATCCGGTAAGGCGAGCGACACTAACTTGGGGTGCAGTGGTTTGCTATGTTTTTCGGAGTTGGAGCACCTCTCCCGCCCCCATTGATTATGGCTTCTCTTCGACATCGAGTAGACGGTAGTTTTTTGTGCCTTTTTTGACAGTTGTGTCCGCCCAGCGACACTTTATTAGCTGGGTAGTGTGGCCGCAAAGTAGTTGATTTTCCTCGGGCTTACTCAATTAATCGAGTTTTGTGAGGTTTTTGGTCCGATTTTTCTCATAAACTAGACCGGTTTCTTTCTTCCAGTGGAAATACTAGAAACCCATGCCATCTTGACGATGTTCACCAAAAACAATTTCGCATTGGGCACATATGGTCATATCGTGTTACGAAAATTGCGACCAGTCTCCCCGTGTCAAATTGGGACGCCGTCATGCCATGTTGTCCGCCAATCTCCTTCTCTTTTCCTCCAAATTCAGTGCACTAAGTTTCACCCCAAAGTATGGTTGTTCCAAAGCTTTACCATTTTTATAGAAATTCAAAGAAAGAACAAGCTCATGTACATCCAATAAGATCTTCTAACACCTAGATAGACACCTATGGAATTGGAACGTGAAAAATAAGTCAACATTTTTTTTATAACCACGTCTCTTTGCTCTGAAAGGTCTTGATAGAAAAATATCCTATGAATGAATTTAAAGTCTACAAAACTTCTTTCCAAATTCTTCAATCGGAAGGAGGCACTAGATACCAAAATATGATATTATGACAATACAAGTTTCTGCAGGGACCCTCGTGCAAAAGAGCCTCTGTTAAGCACTTAAGTCTGAGCTCTGACTGAAGCAGAGCTACACGCAAGAAGAGATCGGCAAGAAAACCCAACTCTGTTGCCGCCTTCTCCGGTTCTCCTCCGTCGTCTCCGGCCGGCATTGTCCTCTCGCACCACTCAATGGCTCCTCCTCTGCACTCGCCGGCGCTGATCTCCACCACCTCGCCCTCAACGCTCCGCATCGTTTCGCCCGTGCCGTCTTCGCCCTGGTGCCGCCGCGCTCGGCCGTTGGCCTCCGCTGGGCTGGGGGGAGCCGCGCGCAGAGACTGGCGCCGGAGGCGGAGCACGCGGGGGCGGAGGGGCATGAGGATCTGCGCCTACACGGCCGAAGCTGAACACGGGAGTTCGGAGGAGGACGTGGCCGACGATTTCTACTCTGTTCTTGGCGTCGTAAGTGCTCTGAAACAATCCTTACTAATTCTGCAAGTACGTATGTTTTTTTTAGAATGGAAAATTGAGTGGCTAATCTTAGATCAAAGAAATGTCCATTTTAAATTATAGTATTAACTAGAACTCCCCAAATCAGGGTTGGAAATTATGCTTGCTACTGTATTTCTGAATAAGTCGTTGTTTGTGGACAATGGGTTTGCTGCTGACATGTGACACCTGATTCTGATTGTTGTACCACCAGATGCCAGATGCAACCTCTGAGGAAATCAAGAAGGCATATTACAGCTGCATGAAAACGTGCCACCCGGACCTCAGTGGAGGCCATCCTGATGTGACCAACTTCTCCATGTTCATCAACGAGGTTTACACGGTAGGATCCTTCGGTACTAGGTTCTGTGTTGCTTCATTGAGATGGTCTCTGTTCACAAAGCTAACAAGAGGTGTGTGATTCGAAGAGCAGGTGCTGAGCGATCCGGTGCAACGTGCGGTGTATGATGAGATCCATGGGTACACGACAACAGCGACAAACCCTTTCGTTGATGACAGTGCAGTCAAGAACCACGTGTTCGTCGATGAGTTTACCTGCATAGGTATTGATAATTTTTCCATAAGAAGTTTGGTTCTTCGTAAGGGAGTCAGTGTATTTTATCTTGTGCACGTCATTTAAGGATGCAGAATTTGCGCCAACGTGTGCCCCAGTGTCTTTGAAATTGAGGAGTGATTTTCACGATTAACGAACCCCAAGGTGCGCTTACGCGTCGGTCACCAACACTCGCAGTTTTGGCAGATTCTGGCCCATTTCATGGACTATTACTCACTGTTTTGGTGTCCCGGAGTGATTTTCAGGATTAACGAACCCCAAGGTGCGCTTACGCGTCGGTCATCAACACTCGCATCTTTGGCCGATTCTGGCCCGTTTCGTGGACTATTACTCACTGTTTTGGGGTCCCGGAGTGATATCCACGATTGACGAACCCCAAGGTGCGCTTACGTGCCGGTCATCAACACTCGCAGTTTTGGCCGATTCTTGCCCGTTCGTGGACTATTACTCACTGTTTTGGGGTCCCGGAGTGATTTCCACCAAGGTCCACTTACGTGCCGGTCATCAACACTCGCAGTTTTGGCCGATTCTGGCACGTTTCGTGGACTATTACTCAATGTTTTGGGGTCTCGGAGTGATTTCCACGATTGACGAACCCCAAGGTGCGCTTAAGTGTCGGTGATCAACACTCGCAGTTTTGGCCGATT
>NW_021227345.1:0-1270 GCF_002162155.2 Triticum dicoccoides | reverse complement strand
GATTTCTACTCTTGATAAACATGCAGTTAAATGAAGAAATCCACTGTGTTTAAGAGCTCAATGACTCCACTAATATATGTCCTTCTACCTGTATGCTTACATAGATAGATGATGACACTTTTAGTGCCCGACTGAAGCGGTTGAGTTAAAATTTAGGCATGGTTATTCTCCACCTATAATTTAAATATGAAGTCGTCGTCGCGGCGTCGTAATAAAAGCGTAAACCACTATCTTAGTGGGAAATACTATTGGTAGTGTTTGATGATTTACGCATAATTTATGATTACATTGACATTGATTGGGCCATGTAATCACCATAATCTTCAGAATTGGCGATATTTGGAAATAATTTATGTCACTGGCCGTAGTAATGGGTGGGCTCTGATTTGGCTGTCATTTTTACTACAGGATTCTACTGGTCCCAAAGGCATGGCATGAGTACCTTTTACATCCACATGATGTTTTTTTAATTCTAGTGCATCATGCAATAACTTTTTAGTTGTTAGGTTTGCTGCACATATGAATTGTGCTCTAGTTTTTTCTGACTATATAAACCGTTCCTGGCCTGAACAAACCATAGCCTTCAAGAAACGACACGTATAATACTATCCAAACTTCAATCGAATCTCAAGGTGGAGATTTCCCAGGTATGACTCTTTGTTCAAGCTAGTTTGCTCTTGGTCATGATCATCTTTCATTCTTTGACCATTAACTTGATAAAATTCCTATGCTTGTGTCTCTGTCAACTTAATTTAGACACCATGAAAGAGCAACTGAAAGCAAGTAGGATTAAGATCTTGGCTGCCTTGCTGGTCTT
The DNA here is from genome assembly GCF_002162155.2 of Triticum dicoccoides. Lineage (NCBI taxonomy): Eukaryota > Viridiplantae > Streptophyta > Magnoliopsida > Poales > Poaceae > Triticum > Triticum dicoccoides. Next base: position 453 of record NW_021227345.1, on the reverse strand, counting down.
CGCCATGGTTACTCAAGGCTTGGCGATTCGGGTCAAGGGGACGGTGAGGAATGACATCACCGATGAGGCTGTCAGCGCAAAAACCACCCTCGGTGCAGGCAGCAGCACAACCGTTGAGAACCACCATGCAATCCCACGGGACCAGTATAGTAGCCATGGAGGAGAGGACGGATCAGGTGGCAGTGGTGGTGATACTACAAAGAACTAGTGCCATTCTCAGAGACTGTTCTGTTCGCCCAAGATACATATTCTGATCTCTAATGTCATATTGTATAGATGCCAGCAGCGCTAATATTATTACTATTCATGCCTACATGAAATTAAGCTGCTTAAGGGAAGAGTAATGTCGAAGATAGTATGCTTGTTATTTACATCCTCACAGAAGGAAAAAGCTATGTTTCGTTTGAAGAATAAAGAAGAGCTATGTGTGTAAGGAAACATTCATGATTAACA
>NW_021227344.1:0-1832 GCF_002162155.2 Triticum dicoccoides | reverse complement strand
GGTGGAGCGGGGGAGGGTTAATGTGGGTCGTCGGCGGCGGTGGATCTAGCGGGGGAGGGTGCGGGTGGGGTCGAGATCGAGATGGAGGGGGATCGAGATCAAGTGTCCTCATGAATTCAAAAAGTGTCCATGAAATTTAAAAATATTCATGATATCAAAAAGTGCCCATGAAATACAATCGAGAAATGAAGACTACGATTTAAATACAATCGATCTTAGCTAGCTATCTGTTCACAATCTTCTTGCCCTTCTTTTTTGCAAATTGAGTTCTTCTGTGGAATGGACGTCCTTTAGGTAGGGTTGTCCTGCTTCTTCTTGTGGTGTGTGCTGCTACTTCATCGTCGTCATCAAGTTCGATCTTTGGGTCGCCATACTTGTCGAAGTCTTGCTCATTGGCTACTCCATCCATTCCGATGATCTTCCTTTTGCCTCTCCTCATGACAACACGACTGGGCTTTGACGGGTCGGTAATTAAGAAGCATTGGTCCACTTGGGAAGCCAGTACCCATGGCTCATTTTTGGCGGTGACGTTTGCGCCCGCGGTCTTGGATTTGGTTTCGGGTATAACCATGGTGGTGAAATACCGGTCTTCTTTTAGGACGCTCTTGGCCCATCTGACACGGAACATCGGGACCTTCTCTCCAGCGTAGCTCAGCTCCCAGATCTCCTTGATCCTTCCGTAGTATCTGTCCTTGTGGTTGCCGATGTAGGATTCCATCGTTACCCCGAAGTTCTGATAACCATCGCTCTTCATGTCCTTGTCCTCGGTGTAGAATGTGTAGCCGTTGATATCGTACGCCTCATAGGTCATCAGGTTGTGCTCGGCGCCCTGTGACAAGGCGAATATGAGTTGTTCTTCTGCGGAAGAATCCTCATGTAAAGGGTACGACAGAAGCTTCTGCTTGAACCAACACGTGAAACATGAGTTGTGCTCCTTTATTATATCTCCGTCCGTCCTCTGTTGGCCTCGGTCATTGTACGTCTTCTCAATAAAGGTTTTGTGCTCTACCACCCAAGGATCGACCACGTCTATGTGTTGTAGCGAGACTAGGTTTGCTCTTTCAAAGTCGGCGAGTCGACCCTCGAAGTCGACATGCATTTCGCGGTGACCCTCACGGTGACCCCATCCAGCGAGCCTGCCTAGGTGCCTGTTGACGGGCAGACCAACGGGGTTCTCGATGCCTAGATAATTCGTGCAGTAGGAGATGCACTCTTCGGTCAGAAAGCCCCTGGCTATACTTCCCTCTGGACGTGACATGTTGCGAACGTATCCTTTGATGACACCATTCATCCTTTCGAACGGCATCATGTTGTGCAGGAACATCGGCCCGAGTTGGATGATATCCTCCACGACATGGACCAGCAGATGCACCATAACATCGAAGAATGCGGGCGAGAAGTACATCTCAAGCTCGCATAGTATCACCAGATCTCTTCCTGTAGCCTTCTGAGTTGCCTCACGCCAATCGACTTCCGAGAGATGACGTCGAAAAAGTTGCATAGGCCAAATAGCGTTTCACGGACGTGCGCGTCCATGATCCCATGGATTGCAACTGGAAGTATCTGCGTCATCAGCACGTGACAGTCGTGAGACTTCATCCCGCTGAACTTCTGCTTCGCTGGGTCTAGGTATCTGCTTATCTTCCCCGCGTAACCGTAAGGAAGTTTTACTCCTAGGAGGCAGGTGAAAAACTGCTCGATCTCCTCCTGACTTAGAGTGAAGCACGCGGGAGGGTAGTCATTTCCGGTCTTCTTGGCCTTTTTGCCTTTGCGACGACTTTCTGTGTCCTGCTTCGCCTCATCATCATCATCATCATCATCATCATCATCAT
>NW_021227343.1:0-2263 GCF_002162155.2 Triticum dicoccoides | reverse complement strand
AAGCAAAGATGGATTGTGACCCCTTCCCCTCTATCCATGGAAAAGAGAGAAAAAAGTCAATGCATTTAAATTATGCATGTTTTTCGTTTCTATGATAGGCCACATGATTAACTGGAATGGAGTCTTATTGCCGACATATATCTTAAATCATATTCCTTTGGAATAGCCACCAAAAAAACATTGGAGGAAAACTCTTCATACACATCCTATATGTGCCTTTTTGTGTGGCACAAATATTTGTTTCGGATCATTCAAGATGAATATCTGGGGTTATTGAAGTTTTCCCAATAGGTGGATTTTTGTGTGGGCCCATATGAAGCCCACCCTTTATTCTGCAAGGGTTAGGGAAACTCCAACACGGTTCATCAAAGCGCTTGCAAATGTCCGCACAGTTTTTGCCATCCAAGGCCATGCTACAAACCCGTTCGGATGCATCCGCACATCTGAAATCCCATAAAACAAAAGCAAAGCTGGGGGAGGTTTGCAGGCGTCCGGACATCCTCCACATAGGCGTCTCACACCTTGGACCCAGCCAATGGAGGCAGAGCCCACACATTTGGACAATTCCACCTCCCTTTTCTCACTCTCTCCAATCCGATTGTTGACGCCCACCACCCAGTCCCTGCCCCACTACCGTGATGGATCTGATCGAGAAGGTCGCCGTCACGCCGGAGGGCCTGTTGGTGGTGGTCGCTCACAAGGCCAACATGGCGACACACAATGCATGCCATGGCGCACAAAAGAAGAGGGAGGGCGATGCGTCAGGGGCCGGCCACTCAACACCTCCTCCGCTAAAGCCTGCCGCCTAGCTGCTACCGGTCGTGCAATTGCCGCACTGGCCAATGCAGCTGCATCCATCATACTACTTCGCCACCTAGCAGCTCGATCCACAGCAGTAGTCCGCATCCACCGTCACCTCCGTCCATCACGTGTCGTACAACATACACCAACCTCAATGCGGACTGCACCTTCATAGAGCCGTAGTCGCTGACGCTTGTTCATTTGCGGTTGTCGGCTGTGTCTCCCTCGCCCATTGGTACCCGGTCTCTATTTGCCATGTCTTAACCGGGTGCGAAGGCGGATTAGGAGGAGGTGTTGATGAACATCATCCGCATCGGAGCCGAGCGGACATTTGATGCACTAGGGTTGGATGGCCGAATCCCCTACCGTTGCCTGTAGAGACGTGTCCGCGTAAGTTTGGTTCGTCCATTTTGGTGAACTGCGTTAGAGTTGCCCTTATCTTTTTCCTCACTCGAGATGGGTAGTTTTCGCTCTACTACTCTATTATTCCAATGTTCAAAAGCTCAAATACCTCCACGTCCCTTCGTCAAAATACATCAATCCTTTGAGGAAAAGATAGAGGAGCCCCAGCTCTATATTCTCACTTAAGCAAATCAGGATCCCCTTTGAGTTCTTTGAGGGAGCTGAGTTTGCGGATCTTTTCATTGCCTCTCTCTAGCTTTTGTATACAAACATATTGTGCGGAAATACATGACACTACAATCCCAACCTGGCTTTGATAATCTTGTGCCCGGAGAAAGCATCAGGTGTTCTTTCTAACCGCCATCACATGCATGTCAGCATGTGCCGTGTGTGTACAGAGAGGGACCTCGAGAACAGCGATAATCTTTTCTTCACTTGCCAGTTTGCTCACATTTGCTGGTCGTATCATTGTCCTGATTTTCAGCCTACAAATAATATTAGACCCTCTTAAGCAGCGAACATTTGTTGGGAAGCATGGTAATAGTGAACGTTTTTAAGGCAAGTTCTTCAGAGCACACATGACAATTTCTTCAGAAACACACAACAAATTCTGGCAAACAAAGGATTTGCTGTGAAAATTGCCGTGCTCGCTCGAAGGAATTGTCATATTCTTGACACATAAATTGCGGCCAACCTTCATTTTACCATGCCTGGTCCCCCAGCAAAGGTTCGCTGAAAAGCATTACCGATAATATTTACGACAATTTGGCAAATCAGAAGCATCCTTCATCTATGCCTTTTTTTTTATGAAGTTATGATCCTCGTGACATGGAGTATTATCTGAATTTGCATGAATGCCTACATTTTCAAGGACAGGATCCCTAATCTCCATAGGTTCAGAAAAATCTCAAGGATGATTTTGCTTTCCTTGTTCATAGAGCGAAGCGGAAGTTACTGATTGTTCATAGTTTTTATTTATTATAAATTTACAGCGTGTCAAAAAAACATTAATCAACCAGTCAAGAAAAGCAGTACTGCTGTCGTTTGTTACAGCGTTAGA
>NW_021227342.1:0-1964 GCF_002162155.2 Triticum dicoccoides | reverse complement strand
CGGGGTATCTTAGTACTTAATTAAGTAGGATCAACTGCCCCGCCATTCTTGTTGCATTAAACCATAGGTGGCAATAGAGCCAAGTGATTAGGCCCAACTTAGAATTCTCCTTAGCATCGATAAACCCTAGATGATAAACCCAACATAGGTGGCAATAGAGCCAAGTGATTAGTGCCAAGTGATTAGGCCCAACCTAGGGTGCCTCGGCATCGATAAACCCTAAATGATGAAAACTTAACTTGGCTTCTATAGGGTGCCTCGGTGTCGATGAGAACCTAAATGATGTACGCTTAGGCTTTTAGGGTGCCTCGGCGTCGACAAACCCTAAATGATAAAAGCTTAGCTTTTAGGGTGCCTCGGTGTCGACAAACCCTAAATGATGAGACCATGATCTTGTTCCTTGACAATAACCAACTTTTTGACCAAACTTTTTTCCTATTTAGAGCGAAACATGGCCCACAACGATGAGGCCGGCGGTTCGGGTGGCAAGCAATTCTGGGAGCTGTCCCAGGAGTTGGAGGAAGAACCTCACCGCTATGAGGATGCCGCGGAAGACACCGATCCTGACTACACAGCCCCTAGTGGCATCGGGGATGACACCACTGATGATGGCGCCGCGGATGCCACCACTGATGATGGCGGCGCACACACAGATGGCAGCCAACCGAAGAGGCAACGGAAGGATCGGCGCCCGAACGTGCTCGGCACCGTCAGGGAGGAATTTACTGAAGTGAACTCCGACGAGCATCCGACGGCGCCCGAACACGTAGTCAAGGGGTACTCGATTCAGCTCGGGTGCATTCTCCGGAGCATCGCCTCGATCAACACCGAGAACCTAAGGCATAAGGACCGAGGGAATTTGCGCAGCCTCCTCTTCACGAAGCTGCACAAACGATACAAGTTCCCCGCTGAGTTCGCAAACACACGCCTCTCGGGTAATAAAGTGAACGGTGCCGCCCTCACGACAATGAGCACGGCCCTGTCTACTTGGAAAAGCACGATGAAGGCAATGATTGACAAAGGTGATAGTTATGAGAAGATCAAGGCGAAATATCCTTTGATTAGCAAAGATGACTACAAGGAGTTCAAGATCAAGTGCAATAGCCCCGCAACCTCCGAATCAAGTCAGTGGGGGAAAGAAATGCGGCAGTTGAACATAGGGGTCCACCAACTCGGTCCCGGCGGTTACAGAGTGGCGGAGATTGTATGGGACAAGGAGGACACAGAGCGTGCCGAGCAAGGCCTACCGCCCTGCTTCGAGAAATACAGTGACAAGCAGACCAGGAACTTTCTCAAGGCCCGGTACAAGGAGGACCCGATAACAAAGGAGCTTACCACGGATCCGAAGACCATGGAGCTTGAGCTTGTTCTGGTAAGGAATACACCCCCGCGTAATTAGCTCCATATGGTTGCATTCTAATTAATCTCCAATATTTCTAAATGGTTCACGTTCCTTCCGTAGGACAAAGAAAGCAGTAGCGCGGGGTCGTCTCAGAGCTCCCCTTTTGACACCCCTTTGAATAGGGCGTTGAACGTAATGAAAAACAGGGATAAGCTCAATAAGTCGACGTCAGCTGGTCGTGTGGCCGGCAAAGGCTCATCCACAAAATGGTCGTCATACTATGCCGCTGGTGGGCGAAAGGAGAAAAAGACCAGCTCGGAAAGCCAGTCACGCGAGGTTGAAGCACTCAAGGCGCAAGTGGCGCGTATTCCGGAGATGGTCCAAGAGCAAGTGCAACAACAACTGGGATCGACGCTCACCGGCATTATGCCTACCTTGATTCATGGGATAACGACGTGGATTGCGGCTGGCCAACAGGGGCCGCCCCCGATTCCCAGCTTCACGGCCAGCAACTCGCACAACGCGCAAGCGGCACCATTGGTGTCTCCGGCGGCGGCTGTATTGGTGTCTCCGGCGGCGGCGCCATTGGTGTCTCCGACGGCGGCGGTATTGGTGTCTCCGA
>NW_021227341.1:0-1803 GCF_002162155.2 Triticum dicoccoides | reverse complement strand
GGGGGGGGGTCCGTACTTGAGGAGGCTGAGGATCAGCCCCCACTATCTTCTTCTTCATCACCGCAACAGTCTACTACGCCTCTCGAAGTGGATGAGATGGGCTCCGAGGGTGATGTTACTCATTCATCGCAGAGGCATAGCAGGTGTCATCCTGTCAGGACTGACGGATCAGCAGCCACCGACGAGGACTCTATGGTGAAGGCCATGTATAGGACTGTTGCTGGCAACCTCGACTTCGGAGGTACCCCCTCTCGCAAATCTTTTATGTCTTTTGATAATTACAAAGTATCTTCAAATATCACTAGACTTGGGGTGTCACTAGGATGTAATGAGAATGAGATAGATTTTTCGGTCAAGGCTCTAAAACAAGTGGAGTTCGACCGACTAATGGTTGCTCCGAAGTTACTGAGTTTTGTCGACCCTCTCATGTCAGATGAGGAGGATGAGGATGTTGATGCCAATCATGACGGCAAGCTTCTTTCTCATTTGGTTAAAGACACAACTGAAGTAGACCTTGACGATAATGTGCGCGACACTACGCTTTTTGAATTTGTCGCGTCGGTGCGCAAGAACAAATCTAACTCAGAGAAGAAAAGAGGGCGCTCTTCTAAGAAGGCAAAGGTCTCTAAACATAATGTTGGTTCATCATGACAGGCATGTTCTGGAATAGCAGAGGCCTTGGTTACTTGGCTTAACACAAACACATTGCCGATTGTGTAAAGGATCATACATTGGACTTTGTGGCTATCACTGAGTCGTGTAGACGTGGTTTTCCAACACGTGATCTGGAGCACTTTTCAACTGGTTTTGATTACGAATGGCACGTCTTACCGCTGACCGGGAGGTCCGGGGAAATATTGCTAGATATTAACTCTACATACCTACAACTATTGTCCACGTCCAAGGGGGGGTATCATATCAAATTCCACCTTAGAAATAAGTCCGACAACTTCATCTAGAGTCTGGTACCGCTCAAGAGGAGTTTAAGTCTGCATTTCTAAAAGAACTGGTTAATACCTGTCGAGACAATCCCCATCCCATGTTAATCGGGGGGAGATTTTAATATCCTTTGATATCATCAGGAGAAAAACAATGATCGATTTGGCACTAGGTGGCCTTTCCTCTTTAATGTTGTTTTTGACAGCCTGGATCTGAGGGAGATCACGATGTCTGGTCGTGAGTGTACCTGGGCCAATAACCGATCGGTGCCAACCTTTGAAAAACTGGACCAGGTGCTAGTTACCACCGACTGGTAATATAAATATCCCCTAGCCTCAGTTTAGTCGCTAGAAAGAATTGATGCTTTATCGGATCACACTCCATTGCTAACCGATTTTGGACAACGAACCCCAAGTTCTAACCGCCACCAGTTGAAATTTGAACTGGGATGGCTCACTAGGGAGGGATTTCATGAGCCGGTTAAGAAGGTGTGGGCGCGCCAACCTCGCGGTAACACACCCATTCAACGATGGAATAATCGAATCCGCGCCTTGCGTCGATTCCTTCGAGGATGGGCAAAGCACACTGCTGGCATCTAAAAATATAAAAAATTGCGATTGTCTACCTTAATTGATTCCCTTGATAAAATAGAAGAGGTGAGGCCTTTGTCTGATGTTGAGATTGAGAAAAAAAGCAATCTTAATGAGCAGATTGCCCACCTACTACGTGAGGAAGAGATTAAACGGGACCAACGTAGCAAGGCGGATTTGTTGGTGCAAGGTGATGATAATACGAAATACTTTCAAATGTAGCCAATGGCAGGCATAGAAAGAAGCGTATATTCGCCCTTGACCAGGAGGAAGG
>NW_021227340.1:0-2910 GCF_002162155.2 Triticum dicoccoides | reverse complement strand
CGGATCATGGCCGGCCGTGGCGGTGGCGAAGAGTGTGGTGTTGGACACGGCCTTGTTGGGAAGGGTGGAGGAGAGGAGCAGGAGGTTGGCTTGGTAGGTGCTGTTTGATGTGTAGTTGCCGCTGCTGCCGCCGCAGACTTGCCATTCGGCACCAACAAAAGGAAGGAGAAGAAGGAGGAGGACGATAGCCATGTCCATCGACTAGCTAAGCTTATACCGGGCAGTGGCAAAAGATCGTTGATGGTTTTCTATTTATGACGATGCGAAATACTAATGCAACACCGATCAAGTTGCTCCTATGTCAGCATCACATTCATGGTGATGTATTGGGACGGGACGTACTGACCTACGTTTGAGTGGGGTGAGCATGATTCTTGCAAAGACCCAAGACCCAAGACCGAACCCAAAAGACCGAACCTAACCGAAAGCTGCCCATCTTCTACCCTCTCGTCGACTTTGGTCTTGGTCTTGCTGTCGCCGTCGTGGGTTCACCGTCTTCTATTCATCTTCGTACGTAGCCAGCCAAGTCGGAGTCGCCGGGTCGTGGACGTGATGGGTGATCACGATAACACCAACGCCCGTTTGGGAGCCTGCATTAGTCTCAGCCAGAACCGGGCAGAATGTTTTTAGCTTGTTTGGTTGCCTGGGTCGCATCAAAAAGTTGCCCACATGAAACTAAAAAGGGGGGCGTTGGTTCCCTGCTTTGCCTCACATCAATCGTGCAAAATTTAAGTTGTTTGGTACCCTGCATGGGCTCTTCAACCAGCTGGCCCGTGAATGCAAAAAGGGGCCTCTCAGCCAGGCCGAGGGAAATGCAGGAATCAAGCGTATCAGCACGCGTGCAAGCTTGTTCGTTTGCTGCTTTTTTCATCCCTTTTGTCTTCATCGCATCAATCAAGCACCGCAGCCAGGGCATCTCCTCCTCGTAACCTGTCGCCGCCGTCCTCAAGCAAGCAACAACGTTGCCGCCGCCTCCCTGGACCAAAGGTCGCAGCAAGGCTCCTTTCCATAGCCTGTCCCCGTAGCCCTCGACCAAGGATGGTCACCACATTCATCAAATGCCACTACCGCCGTCCTCGCCAAGCGTCGTCGCCTCCCTCGACCAAGCATCTCCGCCGTCCCCAGATCCCTGGTCAAGTGTCGCCGCCGTCCTTGTCAAGCGCTGCCAGATCCCTCATCAAGCGCCGCCACCGTCCCCGGATCCCTTGTGAAGCGCCGCCGCTATCCTAGGCAAAGTGCCGCTGCCGTCCCTGGATCTCGTCGCCCTGCGCTGCCGTGTGATCCCTATTCCTCACTGATTTTAGCCACATTCATCACCTCGTATAGGTATATCACATACAAGTTCACCAAACACCCATCCCGACTCGTCCTTGCATCATCTCAACCAGTCCACACTCACCCAAGATCCTCCATGCAATGCAGCCCAAAGCAACCCAGGGAACCAACCCAAAGCGTCTCTGGGCTTCCATCTAGGAGATTGGCTGGCTCGGCCATTTTTCTAGAGCCAGGCCTGAGCGCTGCAACACGAGGCACGTGGGCATGGGTGGTTGCAGGCATCGATGCGACCTCGAGGCATCGCGTTGTTTCCCAAAGCCGCGACATAAATTATCCCCACCTCTCTCTCTCTCTCTCGTCTTCCCCACTCACACCGGTGGCAGCGAGCACCGGGGCGAGTGACTGCAAGGCGATCCTAGGCGGCCGCGAGCACTGGATTGACAAGCGCATCGGCAATAGCAGTAAGCCCTTACCCTGTCTCTCGATTTACTGCTTCCGAGTCGCGGTAGATTTGATTTTAGGACATGATGGGAGCGTTAGGGAGGGGATTGAACACATCGGGGGGTGGGTGAGGATTGGTTTGGGGGAAACACGGCCGATGAACCCTAGAATCCATCGGTGCACCGATAGACCGATGGATTGTAGGGTCAATGCGAAGGCAGTATGAGTCATGGAAATGATGATAAGGATGACTACATTGGAAATGAGGGAGATGATAAAAATGGCTAGCGTGATCTCTATGGTGATGAGCCATATGATAACTATGGCCATGGGCGGTATGGTAACTATGGTGATGATGGTGATGATTAGCTATAAAAGTTTAATGATCTTTAAGTCATGCCAAAATGAAATTATGCTTATGGGAAAAATTATCTTGGTGGAATATTTATCTTATGCAAAATGTGATATATCTCAGTTACTATTTTGTTCTGCATTCGACACTTGGTAATTAGTGTTGCAATTTGGATGCAACTCAATACTTTCAGGATACGCTATTATAATGTATGTTCTTTGGTATGGGCTTGTGTATGAGATGTATTTGAAATGCCAATAGTTTGAAATATTGCTACCGTGTGCAACACCCCTTGGAGAAAGCGACATATGAGGGGCCCTATGATGGAATAAACATCTTGGGTATATAATTTTCCAACGGGGATGTTGGTGAATTTATAAATTGACGATGTTCACTCACCTCTCAACTAAATGGATCCCTGATGGGTTGTATACACTTTCGGCCATCTAAATAGCCGATGGTTTAGTCCTCCCCATGATTATAGCTATGTCCGAAACGGTCAAACATACCATTGACTATTATAAAATCCGCCAGGAAGCAATAACCCTCGGAAAACACTCACCAGAGGAGGAACCTTCAACTATAATGTCACTGGGCTATTGTGAGCCTGCTGGTGGCAACAATAAGCCCCACGGCTCACTGTCGAATTACTACCACAGGGAAAGATATTATCTGACTATACCGTCGGCTATTAGAGTAATGGCCGGCAAAGCATAGCCGGTAGGAGATTACAGGTGGTGCACCGTCAGTTATAGTGGTAGTTGATGGTGAATACAAGTATCTGGCAATGATTTCACCATCGAAAATAAGGGGATTTCTAGTAGTGTACATTTTTTAGGGGT
>NW_021227339.1:0-1016 GCF_002162155.2 Triticum dicoccoides | reverse complement strand
AAAAAAAACGAAAGTACTCAACATAAAAGTTTTTCATCTCATCGAAACAAACAAAATTACATTTTGAGTCATTCCCATTCAAAATCGTATGCAACTTTTAAAGCAAAAGCAGTTCAGCCCGATGCTTTCTATGACCAAAATTTGGGTGCCCGACCCAAACATATAATAATATTTGTCTTGGGTGCGGCATGAGCAATTTGGCCCTTAAGATGGCCTCAAATCAAAAACTCGTCAACATGAAAGTTGTTCGCCTCATCGAAGCAACAAGATTTGCTTTTGCGATCATCTCCATCCAAGGTAATTTGCAAACCCGGTCAACATGGCAATACATATACATCCTGAAGGCATGTGTTTGTATAGTGGGCAGATATCGTCTTCAAGACAGCTTCAAACAGAAAAGTGTTCAACATGAAAGTTCTTCGCCTTGTCGAGGTGACCAACTTTGTTTTTTGAATAATCTCAATCTGAGCTCAAGCGTAATCTCCACAACAAATACAAAGTGGCATATTTTTTTACCTTGCAAAATTTCACACCCACTTGTCCGAGTTAAGGCAGGTTTAGATATTTGGACCCATACTGGAGTACTTTTCTCGTGCAGGAAGTCCAGACGCCTCATATGGAGGCGATGACCAATTGAATAAAAGCTCACAAATGCAAACACATCTACTCATTATGTCATCTACGACTTGTTTCTTCCTCGGTCTCCGTGTTGGAGAGCAGCGAATTCCGAGGCTCTAAGGGCAGTTGAACCAACCTAGGGCAGTCCATAGGCGTCGGGTCCCTCCCGGGTGTGTGGGGTTTGTGGTTTCAAAAAGTTCTCACCGACATGTCTTGCAAATCGTGCTCCTGGCAATACTCCTTCAGTGACGTTGTCTTGCCTATCACGCTCGACGTCGAGGATACGCGGTGATGTGTTCATGTGTGAACAATTTTTTGGGCGACTCCGCTGGGACTAATGATCAAGAATCATCACCATCCATCATGTCCTACGATGAGCTTCCAAGCTCCACATAAGT
>NW_021227338.1:0-533 GCF_002162155.2 Triticum dicoccoides | reverse complement strand
AACTCAGCCCAAGTAGTGACATGGCCCGCCGGGCGCATAGCTCCATAATTCTCCCACCATAGACTGGCGGGGCCTTCAAGATGATAAGCAGCAAAGGTGACCTTGTCAGCCTCAGCTACTAGCGCGGAACGCAGCTTGTGAGAGATACTGCGAAGCCAATCATCAGCGTCGAGAGGCTCGACGGAGTGGTGGAACGTGGGTGGATGCAATTTGATAAAATCACTGAGTGACACCACGTTAGCCCTCTGATGGTGTGCGGTATTCTGTTCAATACGCTCCAACAAACGGTTTGTCTCCCGCTTGTTTCTCTCAGCTTCCATCATAACCTCGGCTAGTGAAGGAGGATGAGGCAGATTTGCATCCCTGGCTTCACTGCCTTCGGCCTGCTCTTGGGGAGCAGGGTTAGCGCGCGTGTTGACCATCCTAGGTAACAAGACAATGATTTAGTCAGGATGATAAAATTCCAACATAGGATACAAAATGTAAGGAATAACTCGGGATGCAAGATGATCATCCGTATGACATGGTAGATA
>NW_021227337.1:0-1479 GCF_002162155.2 Triticum dicoccoides | reverse complement strand
GAGAAAAAGTTCCAAAACCTGAAGTCTCACGACTGCCACGTGATTATGACGCAATTGCTTCCGATTGCTTTGAGGGGGCTCCTGCCGGAAAATGTTCGAGTAGCCATTGTGAAGCTATGTGCATTCCTCAATGCAATCTCTCAGAAGGTAATCAATCCAGAAGATCTACCACGGTTACAGAACAATGTGATCCAATGTCTTGTCAGTTTCGAGTTGGTGTTCCCGCCATCCTTCTTCAATATTATGACGCACCTCTTGGTTCACCTAGTCGAAGAGATTTTCATTCTCGTTCCTGTATTTTTACACAATATGTTCCCCTTCAAGAGGTTCATGGGAGTATTAAAGAAATATGTTCGTAACCGTGCTAGGCCAGAAGGAAGCATCGCCAAGGGCTATGGAAATGAGGAGGTAATTGAGTTTTGTGTTGACTTTGTTCCTGACCTTAAGCCGATTGGTCTTCCTCGATCGCGGCACGAGGGGAGACTAAGTGGAAAAGGCACGATCAGAAGGAAATCAACGATATGTATGGACGGCCATTCTCTGACTGAAGCACACCACACTGTACTGACCAATTCCAGCTTGGTGACTCCGTACTTTGAGAAAGACAAGAATATTTTACGCTCGGACAACCCGGGGAAGCCTGAATCCTGGATTAGGAAGGCCCACATGGAGACTTTCGGCAGTTGGTTGAGAAAACATTTAATGAATGACAATGATGTTGTAGATCAGCTGTACATGTTGGCCAAGACACCATCTTCGACTATAACGACTTTCCAAGGGTACGAGATAAATGGGAATACATTTTACACGATCGCCCAAGATAAAAAGAGCACCAACCAAAACAGTGGTGTCCGCTTTGATGCAACAACCGAGAATGGGCAAAAGGTCAAATATTATGGTTACATAGAGGAGATATGGGAACTTGACTATGGACCCTCCTTTAAGGTCCCTTTGTTCCGGTGCAAATGGTTCAAGCTAACAGGAGGTGGGGTAAAGGTGGACCAACAATACGGAATGACAATGGTGGATTTCAAAAATCTTGGTTACCTTGACGAACCATTCGTCCTAGCGAAAGATGTCGCTCAGGTTTTCTATGTGAAGGACATGAGTAGCAAACCGAGGAAACGGAAAGATAAGAAAACGATCAGTACATCATGCGATGATCCAAAGCGCCACATTGTTCTTTCAGGGAAAAGAAACATCGTGGGAGTGGAGGACAAGACAGACATGTCAGAAGATTATAATATGTTTGCTGAAATTCCGCCCTTCAAAGTGAACACCGACCCAAGCATTAAGTTAAATGATGAGGATGCTCCATGGATACGGCACAATCGTAAGCAAGCAGGGACACAAGGGAAGAAATGATGTGTAATAATTTATTGTACCAAACTTTGTTGAATGGATCATGTGAATTATATTACCCGTGATGTGTTTGGTGTCCATTTTCGAATGATTCGAGATACCACTGATGATACATGA
>NW_021227336.1:0-908 GCF_002162155.2 Triticum dicoccoides | reverse complement strand
GTGAGAAAATACACTATGAAAGTTTTCCTTGGAGTCATGAAATAACAGGATATTTCCCATATGTGTGCATCTCGTGTGCATTGTGGGGTGGTTCTACTGGGATGGAACTAGGTGGAAAACATGGCTGAGGTGGTGCATAGAGAGAGGGTGCGCATAGATCGACAGAAAGATACAAAAGACAAAGCGAGCTAGTGTGGAGAGGCAGCCGAGTGTGACATTGTCGAGTGGGAAACCCGTGATGTTGGGCTTGGTCCAGGCGACATGTTCGGAGGGGGGGTGGTACGGGTGTATTAGAGTGGGAGGCGGTTTCGGAGTGGTTGTGGGTCTTAGGCACAAGGGTACAAGGTAGGTCGTGGTCAAAGCTGGAATTAGACCAGGCGAAAGGGCTCAAGAAGCGTGGGATTCGTTGCGGGAGGCATGTGTGTATGTTTGCGTGTGATATATACACAAGGTAAATAATCTTATTAAAAATTATCATAGGAGGTAACTTAAATTTTTGAGTTTGAAGATCAAGACACTAATACACAGGAAAAATTAAGAATTATGTCACACTTGATAAATTAAGAATTATGTCATCACAATTAGAGAATGTTGCTACATTAATTGTAGTTAGCGGATATCCATATAACCCTCACATGCCATTTCCTACACACTCATCATGTCTCTAGCTATGAAAAATTTTATCATGCTCCCTCTTACCTCCTGTTTTCACATGAGAGGTAAAAGTACTTAATAGATATGAGCCATTGATTTGATTAAGCAGTGGTCTGATTAACTCTCTCCTTCTTACCTCCCATGTGAAAAGTGGGGTTAAGAGGGAGCATGTTAAAATTACTCGCTAGCTATATAGTTCGAGTACCACTGAGGTGTGTCAAGCGTCAGTGCCTTGCATGGATATAGAGACATTG
>NW_021227335.1:0-3189 GCF_002162155.2 Triticum dicoccoides | reverse complement strand
ATTGGTCGCACGTTTTGAGTAGTAACATTTCTAAGTGCAGGAAGAAAATTTGTCTTGACAGTATGAAGATCGTCAAGCCATGAAACATAATGACTTATCTCCTCGCAGGTTAGTTCAGCTCCGGGACAGTAGTAGGTCCTGTCTACCAAGCGCCGGATATGTTTGCTTGAATGGAAATAAGCTATCAATAGAAATTAGTTGTCAACTATTTTTGAATAAACAATATCAAAGACATAAATATGGTTGAGAAGAACTCAAATAATGGTAGAACTGGAGGCGTCTGCACATCGACTCAGATGTCTCTATTACCTTCAATATCATCTTCCGGACGAATATCAAAGGTGGTAACCATATCAGGCTCAAATGCATAAGCCTTGCATAGTGCTTGCCAAGTTTTACATTTAAAATAGGTGTACGTGTCTGCATTGTATACTTTGACGTTGAAAATATAACCATGCTCAGTTTTCAGGTAAACTCTCTCTTTACCTCCATAGTTTCCATAGCACTGTAACCTATCTTATCTAAGACAAAAATTCTTGCATGGCAGGGGATGCGCTAGTAGAATATTAAAAATTAAAAATTATAAGTTGAAGCAAATGAAGCATATATAAGTCATGCTTAATTACGAAAAAAGACTTGTCGTTGTGACTTACTGTATCGAATTCGAAGGTCTCATCCAGCTTGATGCTGAATCGCATGTCATCAACAAGGAAATTTCTGTCGCACAGGCCGCGTTGGTCTTCACAGTATTCGCACATAATGAAATCTTTTTCATCGTCAGACGACATTTCCTATGTTCATATAGGTGAAACATTAAACACTTACTAATTCTATTAATTCAACTAATTCGACTACTTCTATTAATTCAACTAGTTCTGTTAATTCAACTAAGCATTTACTAAAAATAAATTTGTTCTATTAATTTTCTTATTAAAATAAACTAGTTCTATTAATTCAACTAATTGAACTAGGAATTTACTAAAAACAAACTACTTCTATTAATTTACTTACTAAACTATATAAAGTAGCTATATATAGTAATATATAAAATCTTCAAACTCTTTACACATAGATTCAATTTCATAAGCACCCATAAAAGCAACAAATTCTTCTATTTGTTCCACATCATAGTAATCATATATACCATTAGCATAAGAATCTAAGGTTTTATTATCATTGAATTTGCATGAAAAGGGAAGGTGTGGAGCCTTCATCCTAGAGCAACAAGTATAATCATAACTCACGCATAGTTGCCAAGCATACCACCTCAATATATGAATTTGATCCCATAATAGTTTCCCTTTTTGTGTCAAGCGATAATCCCTAAAGTATTCACGTTGATCCAACGTTACTCCCATTATATAATTGAATGGGGTTTTCTCAGGATTATTAAAGTAGTACATAATATCTTTCACATAACCAGCATCGAGGGTTTTAGGAGGTTCCCCATCTCCATGAGCAGCAAGTACACCTATTTTTTTTGGTATTTTGTGATCCATATCCATAACTAAAGATAAAGAACAACTAAGAACAACAAATAAAAATTATTTAGTGATAAAGCAAACAACCACACACGAGAATATTCACCCCACGCTATTGCTCTCCTGCAACGGCGCCAGAAAAAGGTCTTGATAACCCACAAGTATAGGGGATCGCAATAGTTTTCGATAAGTAAGAGTGTCGAACCCAACGAGGAGCTAAAGGTAGAACAAATATTCCCTAAAGTTCTATCGACCACCGATACAACTCTACGTACGCTTGACGTTCTCTTTACGTAGAACAAGTGTAAAACTAGAAGTACTTTGTAGGTGTTTTTGGATAGGCTTACAAGAAAATAAAAAGAGCGTAAATAAAAGCTAGGGGTTGTTTTAAGTAAAGAAGCAAAAAAGTAAATATAGCGAGTGTGGAAAAGTGGTGGTAGGAGTTGCGAAATTGTCCATTAAGCAATTGACTACTTTACTAGACCGATAGCAAGTATTATGTGGGAGAGGCTACTGCTAGCATGTCATCCCTGACTTGGAATTCTATGCACTTATGGTTGGAACTATTAGCAAGCATCTGCAACTACTAACGTTCATTAAGGTAAAACCCAACCATAGCATTAAGATATATTGGTCCCCCTTCAATCCTGTATGCATCAATTTCTATGCTAGGTTGAAGCTTCCGTCACTCTTGCCCTCCAATACATAGTCCTATCAATATACAACTAACCCTATGGTGTGATGCACACGTGCGCTCATATGATGGGCACCAAAGGACAGCAACATAACCACAAGCAAATTAAATCAATCATAGCAATTCATCAACCACCGATAGGACAACGAAAGTCTACTCAGACATCATAGGATGGCAACACATCATTGGATAATAATATGAAGCATAAAGCACCATGTTCAAGTAGAGGGTACAGCAGGTTGCGAGAGAGTGGACCGCTGAATATATAAGGGGGAAGGTGATGGAGATTTTGGTGAAGATGACAGTGGTGTTGGTGAAGATCGCGGTGATGATGATAGCCCCCGGCAGCATTCTGGCACCACCGGAAGCAAGGGGGAGAGAGGCCCCCTTCTTCTTCTTCTTCCTTGACCTCCTCCCTAGATGGGAGAAGGGTTTCCCCTCTGGTCCTTGGCTCCCATGGCTTGGGAGGGGGGAGAGCCCCTCCGAGATTGGATCTATCTCTCTGTTTCTGTGTTCTCTTCTGGCTTTGTTTCACCGTTTCGTGTATATATGGAGATCCGTAACTCCGATTGGCCTAAAACCTTCGCCGTGAACTTTTTTTTCGAATATTAGCTTTCTTGCGGCAAAAGAAGAGCATCAACCGCCTCACGGTGGGCTCAAGAGGGTAGGGGCGCGCCCTAGGAGGGGCGCCCCCCTACCTCGTGCCCACCTCGGACACCGGTTTGCGTTGATTTTCCTTCCAGATTTTCCATATTTTCCAAAAATAAGCTCCATCCGTTTTTATCCCGTTTGGACTCTGTTTGATATGGATATTCTGCGAAACCAAAAACATGCAACAGACAGGAACTGGCACTGGGCACTGGATCAATATGTTAGTCCCAAAAATAATATAAAAAGTTGCCAAAAAGTATATGAAAGTTGAATAATATTGGCATGGAACAATCAAAAATTATAGATACAACGGAGACGTATCAGCATCCCCAAGCTTAATTCATGCTCGTCCTCGAGTAGGTA